>NW_013563295.1:0-60081 GCF_000968595.1 Rasamsonia emersonii CBS 393.64
ATCCCCTTTTTATCCTAAAGAGGTTATATAAGTAAAATAGACAGGATATGGGAAAGTAGAAAGAATGGACAGAAATGGTTATTCTAAGGATGATGGTGAAATGCCCAGAGGGAGCAGGGGATCGATCTATGGGCCGTGAGTCCTTGGGGGCTAGGCAGGCCGTGTGTAGCTTCGCAATCTCGATGCGGAGATAGCGACCCTCGCGCCCCGTACGGTACACATGTGAGGGCTATCCAAAAGGCCAAAGAATCGAGAACACCGCGGCGGATTCATCGGTTCATTGATAGGCCGGACCTTGTTTGGTTCCTAAACCCGAGCATCCTTGTCGTCGGAGAGCGAGACGGCTTGGAGAGCGAATCGCGACCCTGGACGCCTCGGGGCGTTGTGAATCTGACGTGTGGCTCTACCCGGCGCTAATGGAGTTAAGAAGCGTCGGCTTCGGTAGTGTCCGCCGCTAATCGCCGCTTATCGCCGCTTTGACCACAGGAACTGGAGATTATTACTGCAACCAAGAGCGATCTTATTGTGCGCTCCTCTCCTGCGCAGTGTGCCTTGTCTAACATCTGCTGTTCAGCTAAGGCTCTCCCTCTTGTGTCTGACGGCCCGGTGAAATCTTGAAGTCCCGCATAAGCACCAACCGCACCGCGGAGTACAATGGCTCGCCCGCCGCCTCCACCCAAGAGTCTGCTTGGCAGACACCGCCTCCTGGCGCCAACCGCGTCCGTCCGTGTCAGCCCGCTGTGCTTGGGCGGCATGAGTACGTCCCTGCAGTTTCAAATCCAATCGCTAGGGCAAGGCTGACCGTGTTCAAGGCTTGGGCAACAACTGGACTCCCCAGTTTGGCGAGTGCACCAAGGAGAATGCATTTGAGCTCCTGGACACGTTTTACGACCTCGGCGGCAACTTCATCGATACGTCCAATGTCTATCAAGGCGGTCAGAGCGAGGAGTGGATCGGCGAATGGTTGCAGAAGACTGGACGCCGGGATGAGATGGTCATTTCGACCAAGTACACCCTTGGCTATATGGCCGGCCGACCCGTGCAACAGAGCAACTTTGGTGGGACCGGTACGAAGAGCATGCATGTGGCCATTGAGGCTAGCCTGAAGAGACTCCGGACGGACTACATCGATCTGGTACGGGCGGAAATTCCATGCTGCCAATCACCCGTCCTGTAGGCTGACCCCACACAGTTCTACGTTCACAGCTGGGACTACGCCACCGAGATCCCCGAGTTGATGCAGTCCCTCAACACGCTGGTCCAGCAGCGCAAAGTCCTGTATCTTGGGATCAGTGATGCTCCTGCATGGGTGGTTGTGAAGGCCAACTGCTATGCTCGACAGCACGGCCTGCGTCCGTTCTCCGTATACCAGGGTCGTCTTTCTGCGCATGTGCGTGACATGGAGCGTGACATCATCCCAATGTGCCAGGACGAAGGCATGGCGATCCAAGCTTGGGGTGTCTTGGGCAATGGTATGTGAATGTATTACCCACTGTCGTCCGGAACCCTTTTTTTTTTTGACTAGGTACAGGTTATTTCCGGTCGCCTGAATCCGGACCAAAGGAAGAAGGGCGTAATACTCCCTTCATTACGACTGGCCGCGAGGCCCAAGTGTCTCAAGCATTAGATCGTGTGGCGAAGCGTCTCAATGTCCCCATTACTTCTGTTGCCATTGCGTATGTGATGCAGAAGGTAAGTTGAACCCCTATCTTCCGCGCGCTCTATGCGTCCGGCATACTGACTTCCTCGATCAAAAGGCGCCCTACGTGTATCCGATTCTCGGTGGCCGCAAAGTCGCCCATCTCAAAGCCAATATCGAAGCTCTTAGCTTGCAGCTCAGTCCGCAGGATGTCGCCGAGATCGAGAAAGGCTACGACTTCGATCCAGGCTTCCCTCACAATTTCATCAACATGGCAGGCAAAGCTCCCCGAGGACCGGAAGACGTCGCCATCCTCGCTTCGCTAGGCTATTTTGACTATGTTCAAGGTCCGCAGCCCGTTAAGCCGCACCAGGGAGAGCTTAATGCACCCTGGAAACCTTAAATGCCTAGGGGGATCTGAAGGGGATCGCTCAGGCCCAACTAGTGACAGCGATCAGCGATGTAAGGCATCTGGGGACTAAAACAAGTGCGTAACAAGAAATCATGAAACCTTTTGGCCTCAAAGGAATCTCGTCCCATATTGGGGGTTACAGTCGTTAGAAAGAATCAATGGAGAGGTCAATGTCGCGAGTTTGTGGGCCAATGTGGTGGCTGCTCTAAGGCTCTCTAAAATTCTATGATGTTGGAACACACTCGTAAAGTCTGATCCAGTAAAATGCGTGTGAGATGATTGAGCGTATTTCCTGAATTTTGCATGATCTGTCAATTTCCATGTCCAAAGTGTGATCTGTCCCTGTGTAATGATCCAGGCTAAAAGAACAGCAATGGAATCCCATTCCATAACTATTTTAGGCGACTCGATACAAGAATCTCAAGCATGGAGAGGGAACAAGGGCATGCGGATATGCCAGGAGATCGCATGACTAATTCACATGACCTGTCACATGACTATAAGCGCCAGTAATGCCATCACACTGTGCCTGTAGCACGTGGACATTAAGCTGCGAGATGGCAATGGTACAGATAGTAGAAAGATTTCAGCTTTGGCAATATGCAACAGCCCATATTACTATTTGTATGAAGCCTTGTGACCTGCCTCACTCTTGATTTAGCCCAGAGCTCCCATAGGTTGATATTGATACACTCAGGTGAAATAGGAGTGCATGTATGGTCGCCTAATAGGGACACAGAAGATAATATAACATACAGCTATATAGCACATAGCTGTCTTGAGTGCCCTTTTTTAATCCAGATACCACTCAGGGGTTGAAGTCGGTGAGCTGCCAAGCCGCTAAATCACATGGCCTGATATTTCCATGGAGGATAAATGTGAAGGGGTGGTGTGAGCAATGATATGATGGAAAGTGGGTTATTCCAAGGTATAGACTGATGATAGTTGATCTCCGCACAGAGCAGAGCGGACTCACAGAACACAATCTAGAAAGGGGATTGGGAATAGACAGTAGGAAAAGGATCTTTGAGGAATAATAATGAAGAGAATGCGTCCTCAGGGGTGTCAATCCCACCAAGAGCCAGAATACACTTGATTATGTGCATATAGAGCACATGATTAGACCTTACAGGGATCACATAACCTTCTGGAACACCTTTTGATTCTACAATTTGCGCTGATCCAATTCTGACTATGCATGTAGGCATCTGTGACAGCCCAGTCAATTTGATGATGTCAAAATGGCTGGCTGAATTCAGAAGAAAATCCTAACTTGAAGAAAAAATTTACATGAACGTGGGGAATTCTGTGTGCAGGTGCCTTCCTAATCACTCTGCCTCAGGCATCAAAACCTCATGCCGAGCCATCAGTGTCACACTCAATTGAGGCACCTGTCCCAATAAAACTAGTAATGTTTATGGTGTGTAGAGACACAATTTTTGTAAGGTAGCTTTCAAATTGTGAGTCCTTGTCGACTTTTAGGCACCGCTAGTATTGTGAAGATTTGTCGAATTTTACGACTAGTCAGCATCCGCTCGGTCACGTTGTGGATTTGTGTCTATTACCTATTTCGGTTAGCTAGTTGACCCCTTTATTCTGTCGTATTTAGGCCTAGATAGCCCCTAGATTCGAGGAATAGACCTTCATATATTCGAATGGGGGTAGTACGCCTGGAAACCGTGGCTGACAGTCCTCTAATGATTTCTCACAGACACGTGACTGAGGGAGTAATGATGTAAGGTAGGCACACTAAACCAAAATAGGATTGAATGCGAACAATTGATTCCAGCTGGTCACTTTTCTTATGATCATGTGATTAGATGCCCAATATCTACTAGAGCATTCTTTCTCCTCCACTCCAGCAACCAGGAAATACTTCAACCTATGTCTGAGTGAATAAGTGTTGTCAGGTGTGGCAACAATAGACTTTCTGGAGATGTTGATTCCCTGCTTGACACTCAAGAAGGCGTTCGCTACTGATTTTCACTGCCCTGCTCGGTAATTGCAACCAGTCACTATGACACACCATCAACTTCCTCCTGCTGCCGAAGATATTCGCAAGGAAATAAAGGAACTGATTCCTGAGACGGCCACTCGGTCGGGTTCACCTGGCCGGAGTCAAGCGAAGGTCTTCGACGAAGACAACAATGGGAACAAGACTTACAAAGGGGACTTACTCACGGCTAAGATATCTCATCTAACAGGTGAAATGAATATTGGCGATGTATGTTTCTTGGATTGCTCTTCAGGATGTTAGGCTGATCAAACATCCCGTTTGGCGTTTGGTATATTTCTCGAGGCCTACAAACTTTTAAAATGACCGGAAGCAAGTCTATCTAATACCTCTGTAGAAGAATATCACCCTGACGCCTGGGGGAGTACTGGAAGAAGGGTTTTACACCTACATCACAAACGATCCGACGATTAGCGCGGGGGCAACCGTTATATTTATTCTACCTCTTTAATATGGAATACCGGCTCTTCTTCATGTGTTTATATATCTTGTTCCCAGCGATTCTGTGTAAATGTTTTTTTCACTCGTACCAGAATGGCACGCAACCTGCGCACCAAAGCGGCTCGCAACAGAAATCGGCTTGCGCCAGCACAACATATCAAACCCTATATACGCAATCTTGTGTTTTCGTGTCGAACGACTTTCCTTTGTCCTTGTTTTATTGTTTTGGATCCATAGGTATGGACACTCCCTTGCCAGACCCAATCGCATTGCTGATCATGCTGCCTAGATTGCCTCTGTTTCTGGTCTCAGTTGGCTAGCCACCGCTGCCATGTCTTTGACCAATGTCCTTCTCCATATCCCCGCACCGGAAAAGGAGTTTGTCTGCAGGATTTCGATCTGCGGGATACTTTGCTGGACCTCTCTGTCCAATAACACTCGGATATTCGTAACTGCAAATAACCCTGCAGGGTGACTCTTTTCGAGGGCAGCTAGTGCTTTCTTCCCCCAGCTATTACGTTCAACCGCATTCTTCAAGTTTTAATGGTCGGGATCCGGAAAGGATGGGCGAAGGACCACCTTCAGAGGATGTTACAGACATCGCGGACAGTGAAGACAAACTGGGAGACAAGTATAACGCAGTGGTTAGTTCGATATCATCCCTCAGTGGATTAGTACATAACAGACACTGGAAACGATGGTTTGATCGAAGGAATTGCAGCCGAGCCAATGCTTCAGCTGCCAACACCATTGTTATCGCTTAGGTTGAGCAGACCAACATGGCGGCTTTGGGCCCTACATCCTGACTGGGCTTTGGCATATGCAGCTCGACCAATCCAGTAATACTGAACAGATACACGAGAGCATGTGACATCCAAAGCCGTCGCAAGCTGTAGCTGACTAAGCAAGGAACAAAATGCAGTCTAACAATCTCCTCTTATTCCACTACTCTATATCTCCTTGTCTACTCTACACAGGTACCTGAAGGACGTTATTTATGCTGTAGAACAGTTGCCATTGCGTCCTTTCACTACTTTCTATGAATGTCCCTTTTGGTGTTCTGTCGAAATCTCAAGAAGTCTCAAGGAATCCTCATATACGCACAGACTAACTGGCATATCCGGATGTCTCTCTCTATCCGACATTCAACTGTAACATTATTACCTAATCAGGCAGTTATAAAGCCAACCCCCCTGCCCTGCCTTTGCCCCTCTTTATTATTGACTACTTTTTTCATTTTTCGCCCCTTCACAAAAGAAAAAAAAGAGAGAGGGGAAAAAGGAAAGACAAAAAAAAAGAAACGAGAAGGAAAGGAAAAGTCTGGGCTTGAACACAGCCTCGTCTGTGCGCTGGCAAGGTAACTACTAGGGACTAAACTAGGTAGTTAACTATGCAAGAACGATTAGTTATTACAGTGTTATTGTAAGATCTATGCAATGTTCAGTTTCCTGTTCGGTGCATCTCGTTTGTGCTGTGCTCCACCAATATTTGGCAGTAAATAAGTAGGTAGGTAAAGCTAAGAAAAGAACAATAAAAAAAGAAATCTGCTCCACCTTATAGTTAGGTACTCCGTACTCCCGCCCGCTACCTATTTCCCGCTCCTCCTCGTAATCGTATTCGTGTTTAAACAGTTCCTAATATATATGCTGTATACAATGACATTTAGTTTACCTAGTTATATTCTTAATTTTTATTTCCTCCCCGCTTTACTGCACGGTTGCACCCCAGAAGCAACTTGTATCAAAGAAAAACAGAAAGGGTCGTGCGACCGCACTTTCGCTATACCTAACTAATGTTACCTAGTTACCTACTCGATTGGGTTTTCTTCTTTGTTCCTTTGCTCGGATCTCTCTGCCACTACCAAGCAGGGAGTCTGGATACTAGGTAGTAGTAATAGTAGTAAGTTAATTATTCGATATAACTAGTTCTACAGTACTACTAGTGGGTGACATGATGTTATATAGTTATACAATGGGTGTGCGTGACACGGTTTACCCTTGAACAGATGGAAGGGTTTAATAAATGAATAAATAGACGACTTGACTCTGAATTCATTCAAAACAATAAAATTATTAGTAGGACATAGTTATACGTAGCATTTTCGTTTCCTTAAAAAGAAGGCGAACGTTTAGATTGAAGAAAGATTTATCATTACTATCCAGATTACACTACTGTCTATTAACTAGTATGAATCCATGACATTCTTTCGCCCCTTTTAGTCTAAACAAGTGAGTAACTTTTCTTTTTTCTTTATTTCTTTTCCCCCCAAAACAATTCAATGATTAATTAACCTCGGCCGTCGGGAAACAGAAACAGAAACAAAAAAAAAGGTCTGTGTCCATAGTTAGAGGAGATACCCTTGTGAATTGGGCATTTGCGTACGTTAACTCCTGGAAATTGAGCCAGACCCCTGGTCGTTACTGTGCCCGTTGACACGACAGCCACGTATCCCGCATTGCGCTATGAGGCGGTGACGTATCGGCGGCCGTGAAAGAGGAGAAAGGTTGAGAAGAAGATGAGGAGGATGAAGAAGAAGAAGATGATGATGATGATGACCGAGTGGCCAGTCCGGTGGCCGATCCTCGGATGGAAGGGAGGGAGAGAGGGGGTGGGGAGGGCAGGTGGGAAACCCTAACCCAGCCAACTGACAGTCCCAACAGCAATAATCATTGCACGTGCATACTTCCAAGAAAAAAAAAAGAAACAAAGGGGCCGGGGGCATCACGACTTTTGCGCATTCAACTATTCAACTTCTTGTCCATCGTCACGCGCCACTGTGGACCCCAGGTCTTTAGGGCCAATACAGCCGCGTTCCCTGTCACCAAAGCGAACAGGCCGACAATGGTGCACATCCAGCCGGCGCCGATGCCGTCGATGAGCGGCTGGGTGATGACCGCGCCGGTGCACGAGAGGATGTTGCGCACAAAGTTGTTGAGGGCGACGCCGCTCGAGGACCGCCTGGGCGTGAACTCGGTCAGCATGGTGGTAACGGTGCCCATGACTAGCATCACACCGAGGCCAAAGACAAGGGAGGCGGCGCAGGGCACCGCCCAGTGCAGTCCCTTGTCAACCGTCCAGCCATACCATATCAAGCCCGCCGGGTACAGCGACGCCGCCAGCCAGATGTTCTCCTTCATGCGATCCTCGGGCAGGTACTTGAGCTTGCCGTTTTCGTCGTACCGGCCGGCCTTGCGCGCCTCGCGCGCCATGATGTAGTCGATCCACCGCCCGCCCAGCAGCGACGACACCGCCGACCCCAGCGTGGGCGCCAGATAGAGCAGTCCCACCTGCATCACCGTGAAGTTGTACGGAGGCTTGGCGAATTCGGCCTGGATCGACACGTTGAGCACGAACATTGACCCGAACGAGATCGCCGCCGACCACAGCGCCACGATGATTGGCGGGTGGCGCAGCATGGCCAGCACCTTGAAGGGGTTGACGATGCGTTTGACGAATTCGACGGCCTTGCTCGTCTCGGCGGGCGGCGCCGGCGGAGAGTCGCGCCTGGCCACCGTTTCGGGGAGGCACAGGAGGATCAGGATCAGCAAGACCCCGCCGAAGATGGTCAGGAACCACAGCGTGCTTCGCCAGCCAAACCCTTGCGTCAGAGCTCCTCCAATGATTGGCGCCAGTCCGGGTCCACAGAGAGGCCCCAGATAGAATACCCCCATGGCGCGACCTCTGACTTTGGGCTCCCAGATGTCGGAGACGGTGCCCGCGCCGACGGCCTGGACCGACGCCGCTGCCCCTCCACTCAGAACACGGAAGATGATGAGCATGGCGATGTTGACGCTGACCGCACTCAGGCACGAGAAGATCAGGAAGAGCAAGAAGGACCAGAGATAGACTGTCCGCCGTCCGTGTTTCTCCGAGAAAGAAGACCTGCGCAACCACCCTCAGCACTTGTATTCTGATATAGAATTTCGTCGAGTTTATTTATCGAGCGAAAACTCACCACCACAGCGGAGTAAAGGCCATTGCGAGCATGTAGAAGGCTAGCGATAGGTTGGTTACGGTGGGCGTAGTCTTGAGATCAACGGCAACCTCGGCCAGAGCAGCTATCTCATTCACGTTAGTCCACAAGTTTCTAACAACTATGTATGCCTTCTTTTTATTTCCCCTCCCCTCCCCCTTCTCCTTTCTGAGTTTTCTTTTTGTTCTGTCTCAGCCAGCTTTTGTGAATACTTACGATAGAAGATGGAAGAGCCGGTCGATGAGGTGATGGCGGCAAAGCTGACAATAATCGTCATCCACCATTTAGTTACATTACCGTAGTTATGCGGATTGGTAACCTCGGGAATGATGGCGAGGCTCGCAAAGAGACCTCGACGCTGCGATCTCGGGACCTTCTGTAGGGTTCGAGATTCCGCCTCGGTTTTGGACGTTTGTTTGGCAAGACCATTATTTGCTTGGTCCCCTTGCTTCTGTTCCTTGGAGCTGACCTCGGACGCGTCCTGCTGCTGAGGGTCGACATCTGGCTTTTTTTTCTCATCCAGCACGGCATTGGCGGTGTTGTTGCCCGTGCCGGCGCCTTCTCCCTTCTCCAAGTCCGGCGCCATCTCACCGGGCTGCGTAGGTCGAGGTTGGTGTCTAGTTCGAGCTGCGAGGCTAAGTCTTGACCGCGGGACACAATGCCGACGATCTGGGAGGACACGACAATTGATATTTCTTGTGCGCTCTTGTCCGTTCCGCAACCAGGACCTTGGAAGAAGGTATAGGACGAGAAGGAAGAAAACAAGGACGCAAGATCAAAGAAATAAACGAGTATAAAGGACCCAGAAAAGAAAAACAAAGAATCGTCTGCCCAGACAGTCGGTAAGTATCGGGTAGAACAGGCGGACATAAAGGACTTAACGCCTGTTCTGGCCCGGAGATAAAGTATGGATTGTACGGAGTATACCCAGCAGGCGGCATCGTTGGACTGTACACCTTCTTGCTGACAAGGGTGTACAGAGTAACTACGTCGCCCGGCCGTGGCTGCCAGCTTTTCCCCCGCCCCCTGTCCAAGCATTGACCAATGGGGAATGACTTTTGATTCCCGACACGATCTGACATGGAGATTCTGATAATGCCAACGACTGGCCGACTGCTATTCCTGAGCTCGACTTACGTGCTGACGTTGCACCCGTAGCTTCGGACAACCTCTCCTCTAGGTAGCCTGGCGATGCGATGGCCGGCGATCCAGATGTTTTCCTGGTTTTTTTTTTAATTATTTTGGAGCCTGGCCATGATAGTATTCCTACGACGACTACCAGCTAGTACTTTTTATGTTAGGTGCTTTTATTTAATAAAGACTTAGTACTAGATTACCATAAGATTTTAGGGTCGTCACCGTAGCAGCATACTGTACTATCGTGGCAGTTAACGGGATACCTTATCATTCTCGCCCTCATTCGTCCGATAACTACTGCCCCTCCGAGTCTCAGAACAATAGTTTGTGTCTCTGGATCAGAGAGGCGGTAAAGCCTTGGTTGACGTTCGTCGACGTTGTGCAGTTATTTATTTGTTGCTGACTACTATAGAATACTAACGTATGTACCGTCCATACGTACATTCATTACATATCCCTGCCTTCCTTCCTTACTTGGTACTCACCCATACATACATATAGCGAGTGCTGCTATAGTTCCTCACAGCGCCCTGCCGATGATCTTGGAGAATTCTATCTAGGCAGGGAGAGAGGGGCAAAAAATACAAAAGTGAAACCAAAAGTCTTCCTGTTCCATCTCCTTAATTAAAAACGAGACATGTACGGAAAGTAGAGCCAAATCAACAGAAGGAGACGGCTGGCATGTTCTAGATTAAATAATAAAAAAAAAGGACCCTTTGGAGCTCTCCTATGCACTATGCATAGAGTCTAATTGATGACTGCTTCTCCACCTCTGTATGTATGTACAGTACATGTAGGATTCTGACCCATGGCGTGCCCCCTCGTTCTTATTCCAAAACGGAGGTGAAATCCTAGGCCATCATCACCATCCATCGTCATCGTCGTCGTCGTCGTCGTCGTCATCCGTCATTTCAATACCCAGCCTGCATATCGTTCCCGGCCACCAGGCATCAGGATACAGTGAATCTCACTGACCTTTTTTTTTTGGAACTTGTCAGGCTCGAGTTACGATGTTTCAAATACGCCCCGGGGCCCGATAAGAGCTTTTTTCGAGGTCTCCGTTTTCGACAACAGATGGTCTTATATAATCCAGAGAGCAACCGTCGTATCACAACGTCTGAAGTCAAGTACAGCCTTCTAGTATGGTTCCTGTCATCGTATTCTGTTCTTCCATACAGATGGTCATGAAATTGGAGAAGAGGGTACGATATTACGTCTTCCATCTCCTTAGTACAATCAATTTAGAGTATAACATATAACATAAATAAACACATATGATTCGCGAGCCTCGCCAGAAGTCTTAACGCTCCTGCAGCAACCTTTGGTGTACTTATTGGGGGCTTTGCTTTAGGGTTCAGATAAGACAACGCGAATATAAGTCGTCCTCTTGTTGTGACGGACGCACAGCCCGATACAACCAATACAGCCATACATACCCCTCGACCCATCCATATATCTGACCGACAATGTACGTATAACATTGCCGCGGGCATTTCAAAAATATCTTTTCTGGTTTCCTGATTTCTCCAGGTTTTGCATTGACAGAAAGCGGGTATTCCACTGGGGACCAAGCAACTAGTAGTAGTCATCTTGCTTTTGATCTTGTCATTCGTCATGTCCGGCAATCAGCCTCTGATCCCCGGGCAGCCAAAACTACGTTCCAGTTGCGACGGATGCGGTGCTGCGAAGGTGAAGTGTGACCGGGGCCAGCCCGAGTGCGGACGCTGCATCTCCAACGGCATACAATGCATCTACGGCGTGTCGAGGAAAATGGGAAAGCCGCCGAGGCATCGTCCAACTCTCTCCAGAGGGACTTCTACTGACCGGCCCGGTAGCACCGGAATGGGCCAGCTTGACAATGGCAGCGGCAACGCCGGCGATATCATGCAAGATGTCGAACCGTTTCTCAACGCACAGACATGTCCACGGCCTGGAATACAGTCGACGACAACCCTGCCAAACTTGCCGTCAGCCTCGATGCTTTAGACGGCTTGTATGGCAGCCTGTCAGGGTCGTCTCTCCCGACGCCAGCTCCCCACGAGCTCGGCGACTGGACCATGACGGACAGTATCCTCGCCGTGAATCTGCAGCCGGGCCCCCTGTCGACACCAGAGTCACCCTACTGGGACAGCTGCCCGTCAACGGGGCCACGACAACACCAGGCCGAGAAGAGCTCCCATCCCGACGGCGCCTCAATGTCGTCTTCAGGGACCAGCGGGAGCCACGACTGCGCAAGGGAAGCATACGAGATCCTCGAGAGCCTGTCTTTCCTCAGCCTCAGCAAGGCTCACTCGGCGACTTCGTCAAGCGCGTCCTCGTCGTCGGCCGCCGGGGGCAGTGCCAATCACGTGCCCCTGGATCATGTGCTGCGAGTCAACCGCGAGACAAGCGAGCGACTCGCCCCTCTCCTGTCCTGCTCCTGTGCCAGATCGCCGCATCTCGCATTGCTCTATGCATCGATCATCTCCCGCATTCTGGTCTGGTACCAGCAGGCCGCTAGCTGCTGCATGCAGTCTGCTCCGTGGAACCGCGCCACGTCTTCCGGCAGCGCCGTGAGTCCTGCTGGCGCCAGCTGCACCTCCGCGTCGACACAGCCGGCCGGCCCCTCGGTTGTCAAAGCGAAGATGGCAATTGGCACGTTCAACGTCGATGATCCTCGGGTCCAGACTGCCCTCGAGATTCAGCTGCTGTCCGCCGAGATGAGAAGAGCCGGCCACCTGATCGACCAATTTCTGTCACACTATTTGGGCAGCCAGGGTTCTACTGCTGAGGAATCTACTTCCTACGGTATTAAAAATTTGTATCAGAGTCTGAATTCATGGCTTAGAACCGAGCATGCAAGAATAACCCAGATGATGGCTTCCAAATTAACTGAGCTTAACACATGAATCTAGCGGTTACAAGTATAACCGATTTTTGCCTCTTCTGCACCTTTCTTTTTTCCTTTTCTTTTCTTCTTTTTTCTTTCTTCCCATTCTCATCTATTCAGGATTCTCTAGCCTGGTCTAGAAGTCTTTGACCCATGATTCCTTTTTCCCTTCTCCCCCCTCTTCCGCTTGCTAACCCCATACCTAATTGTCATCCTCCGTTCCTTTTACCTATTGAACCATGCCATTGATGTCAACCGGGATGCCTCTAAGCTCATAGCCCTCCTTGCTTGCAATCTCCCATTGTTCCTTGACAATTCGAAGCCTGTCCTCACTCCAGGGCACAAATCTCGCAGCGAAGGGCTTAGGGATGGTGAAACCGGCGTCCGGGTATGCATTTTCACTCAGGTCCATCTCGGCCTCGACACCATTTACCAGCGGTGGCCGGATTTGAAACGCCCACAGGATGTGGGATAGCGCAATGTTGAGTGAATTTTCCGCCAGGCGCGCTCCAGGACAGGTTCTCCAGCCCGTGCTGAAGGTGAAATGGTCACGCTTATACGGATTGCTCATGGCCGCGTAGTCCGAGCTGTACAGATGATGTTCAATGCATCGTTCGGGCATGAACTCAAACGGCTTCTCGAACCTCCGGGGATCGTAGTGCAAAAAGGCCGTGTTGGCAAGCAGCACGGTTCTCTTGGGGATGACGTGTCCCTTGTACATGACATCTGCGTCGGTGTAATGCCGGATGCATGGGGAGAGAATGGGGTTCATTCGGAGCATTTCTTTGACACAGGCGCGGATATAAGGCAGGTTGCTGATATCCTCGAACGTGGGCAGGCGGTTTGGCCCGACTACCCGCATGAGCTCCTCCTGGGCTTTCTCCTGTACGCGCTGGTTCGCGGCAAGGTGAAGCACGAGGCTGTTCAGCGTAGCTGCCGATGTCTCGAAACCGGCTTCGACGAGCCCGCCGGCGACCCAAGCCAAATCCTCTTCATTGAGTCCCTGGGCATACCATGACTCTCTGCGCTCGAGAATCTCGCGCGCGTAGCAGTGAGGAGCCTTTCCTTCCTCTAACTGCTTCTCCAGTCGCCGCCAGAGTCCCATCTTTATGTCCAGGACCTCCTTAGCAGCTGCTTCGGCAGTTTTCCGACCAGGCTGGAGCCACTTTGGCAGGCGAGCCAGGGGCGGCACTTCGTCGACAATGAAGGCGCCCGGCCGCGAGGTTCGCCTCAGTATTGCCTGGCTTCTCACTGCGTTCTGCGCATCCGGGTGGTCCCAACTCTTGATGCGCGTGCCGAACGTATTGGTCATGATGATGCTGAACGCGTACCGGCGCATATGATGGTAGAAGTCGCGCTGATTGTCGTTGTTGGTGGCCAGGTCGTAGAGCAATTGTTTTGCCTCGAACTCCTGGCTGGGGACAAACGTTGCCGTCATGGGCACCGTGGTGATGCGGCGCACAACGGCTCGCTGGGTGCGCCAGTGTGGTCCATAGGGCATTGTGGGCATGCGCTTGCCCCCCGTAACGATGTCGTGGCCCATGGGCGAAGGGGCCTTGGAGGACGTGTTGACGGCCTGCTTTTCGAGGATCTCCCAAACAGCTTCGGGAGTGTTGATGACCACCCAGTTGTACCAGCCGACGCGAATCTTGAAGATATCGCCATATTCCAGCGCCCACTTTCGGAAGAGCGCAGGCGCCTTGGGGGGGGAGCTTGTAGCCGACGCCAATCAACGGGTAGCCCTTGGGCCCGGGTATCGTATCCAGCCGGCGGTCACGGAACAGCCATGAGAGCAGGACGATAATGCCCAGCACTACGGCGAGCGTTGTGAATCTGTGGCTTTGGTATACAGGCAGTATTTCGTCCATCTTGATGGACGTCCAGCGAGACAAACACGAGACAACCAGAAGCCTAGTTTTGAATTTGGGCGAGCAGCACTGCTAGTAGTTAGCTAGTACTGTGTACTAGTGTACATATTTGATATTGGGACACCAGTGACAACAAAACGGCTGCGTATCCAGTTTTATATTCCAACAACCTGGAATCGAGAAAAGCCCAACTGCCACTATCTTTCTTGCTTACTTAAGATAAAACGGTCATTGGATAGGGCCCCGACGGGCCTGGTGACACTGCCTTGTTTCCTTTGTGTTGCAGATAGCCTAGATCTACACCTCTTGGCTAAGCCGAAAACACGTAGAGGGGTTCCCCAGAGATACGAAGCCCTGGCATGGGTGGCAAATAAAAAAAATACACCGACACCCGCTTTGTTACTGCAGATGGGGTTTCCATGCATGCACCATTGCACTGACACGCAGCCAGAGCGTCCAAGACGCCTTTTGGAGAACGTCCGCCGGCTCCTTCAATGGCTATAGGTAACTGTTAGTTGGTAGTAGTACTGCTAAAATGGGAAGGGGATGATCGCAATTGCAATTGCTTTTGCTTGCCTGGGACTGGGAACCGAACATCCCCGAGATGAATCCCTGCTTCGCCCCGACGTTTCGGTACCCGAATAAGGCGCTAGTAGTAGTAGTGTGGTCAACAGAACTCGGTCGTAAGCCGATATAACTCCAGCTCAGTGGTGGTCTTGATGACGACAGACGAGCAGCAGCCTTTTGCTGCTCGGTAGTCGGTCGAACAATGTACAGTACGTATGTATGTACGTACATCCATCCATACATACATACATACGAATCTCATTTCTATAAGCCCCGCGATGACTGCATGTCTTAAAACTTGGAATTAAAGACGACTGATCTATCTCTGCTTAGGCAGTGGATATGTCCGTCTATTAGAATAATAGAACAGCCAGCCTATCCTTACGATAACAACAAGAATAACTTTGTTTCCACTCCCCCCATTGCCCTACCAGATACATGATTCCACCGCAGATGTGCCATTTCAAATTATAGGCTGTCTGTGCTGTGCCAACACATCATCATAGATCAGCAGTAGCTACGTTGTCCCTCACTTCTTGCTTTTTTTTTTCCTTTGGTGGATAATTGTGCGTTCATAAGCACAGAGCAACCATGCCCAAGATATTGTGCCTCCATGGGCACGGCACGAGCGCGTCGATCTTCAAATCGCAAACGGGTAAGCAGTGCTGATTCTCTACAGAGAGTGATGTATAGTTAGTATATACTAGTTTGGGGCACTCATCTCGTTAAGAAGTTACTAGCTCTCTCTTGGTCTTTTGTCCGCTGCTAACGCAATTCGCTTTCCAACAAAACACACAGCGGCCTTCCGTGCAAAGCTCGACAAGAGTTACGTGTTCGACTTTGTCGACGCACCTTTCGCCAGCAAGCCGGCACCCGGCATTGACGCCATCTACAAGAAGGAGAAGACGTACACATGGTGGCCGCAAGCAACACCGGAGGCCATCCGCGCGGCGCACCTGTGGGTGGCCGAGTACGCGCGCGAGCACGGCCCGTACGATGCCGTGTGTTGTTTCTCCCAGGGATGCTCGCTGGCGTCGACAATGGCGTTGTACCGGGCGATCGGCTCGCCGGCAAACAGAGGCCGACCTGGGACCGAGGCCGAGGAAGAGACGCTGCCCTTCCGGGCAGCCATCTTCATCTGCGGCGGCGTGCCGCTGTCGGCGCTCGAAGACATGGGGCTCGAGGTGCCGCCGCGCGCCTACGAGATCAGCCAGCGTACAGGCCAGCTGTTGAACAGCACCGCCGGGCGCCTGACAGAGCTGGCAGCCAACCTGAAGCTGATCAGGCCCGGCGTCGGCCTTTGGGACGGCAATTTGCACGACGGCCGGCTGGTGCACGATCCCAGTGTCAGGCCGGACCCCAGCGACGTCTTCGGCCTCGACTTCACCCGCTTCCACGCCCGCGCGCGCATCACAATCCCCACGGTGCATATCTACGGTTCCAAGGACCCTAGATGGCCCGCCAGTATTCAGCTGGCCGAGTTCTGCGATGACAAGATGGAGTACGACCACGGCGGCGGTCATGATATCCCGCGCTCGACAGAGGTGTCGAACCGCATCGCGGACATGATCCGGCAGGTCATGGCCCGAATCCAACGACCCGCAGAGAGATTAGAGCCTGCAAGCCATGTGGTATTGAAGCAATCTGTCGATGTGCGTACCGGTCAGCCGGCCGTTAGTGTCTAGGACACTAGGATTTGTAGTTTGGTTACGTCATTTCAACTTCGGTGTATATAGTTAGATTTCATACCAGTAATGTGCGCATGCCTAGAGTCGTTCCTTATTTTTTTTTGTTTGTTCTCAAAGAGGAGAAGGCAATAGCTAGCATGAAGAGCTCTGGCAGTGTTTTTCATATCCAGGGACACGAACAGGATTAGGGTTTTGTTGCACAAAGCAACCCAATTAACTACCATTCGCAGGTTTTTTTTATAGCATACTATCACATAAAAAAAGGAAAGGAAGGGAAAGGAAAGTCCACGATATTAGGTTCACTGAATTCTGAAATTAGTCATGTTAGAACGTATAGCCAACAGCCCGCTAGTCGGAGATGGCAGGCTGCTTTATATATCCAAAACAGGTAACTAATTCCCGATTCGGACTCCGCTTTACCGGATTCAGATCGCGACGACGTTAGTAGTTAGGGCTTTGAGGTTCCAACCATCTAACTATTAATCTAACTTATATGAATGGCTTTTACAGGATTTGGAAATATTCAGTTCGCTTTTTTATTTTTCATTTTTCAGTGTTTGAACATAGGAAACAAAGAAGCTTCATGGATGTGATCTCATAAGCTAAAGAAGGGAAAAGAGAAAGAGAGAGAAAGATGAAAGAAGTCCATTTTCATTTCTTTTCCAAACTCTGCGCTATGATCCCCTTTCAGGATGAGATCGGGTGTTTTGTTAACAGATGGACTGTTCTGTTTGCATCAAGCAGCATGCAATCTGCCCGGTGCTATGAGTACATCATAACCCTAAAGAAACCCCGCACCATGCAAGGCCAGATTTTCTCTCTCTCTTCTCCCTCCATACAAAGAATCACAATAAAATAAAAGAAAATAATAGAAAAAACACCGCATCCATGCTACTCCCCATGCAGTCATGCCACCCCACTCATTCACCTCAATCCCAATCATAGATCTCTCCCTGGCATCTCCTTCATCCCCAGCAGCAGATAGAAAGCAGCTGCTGGCCCGGCTCTACGACGCACTCACGAGAGTCGGTTTTCTCTATGTATCCAACCACGGCGTGACCCCGCAAGTCATCGCAGACCTGGTCGATGCCCTGCCGCGATTGTTCTCCGTGTCCGACACGGCAAAGGCAGAAATCGCATTGCACAACTCGCCGCATTTCCTGGGGTATTCCAGCGTCGGCGCCGAAACTACCGCCGGCAGGACCGATTGGAGAGAATAAGTTGAGTTTGCCACAGAGCTGGACGCTGTCTGGACGCCGGAGAACGGATTTCCGCTGTATGAGCGATTAGAGAGGCCTAATTAGGTAGGTGTACCTGATATACTCTGATTCCATTCGGTCACCATCTAGGACTATGCCCCCGCCTTAGTCCTTTTTTTAAAAAAAAATTTCTGGAATCAAAATGCTAACAAACAATGTACCCAGTGGCCGTCCGAATACCCCCAGCTGCGGGCAATCGTCGAGAGATATCCATGAGCTGACGGCTCTGGGCGAGCGCTTCCTGCGTCTCGCCGCCGAAGCACTGTCACTGCCGCCCGAGACCTTTTTCTCGTTTCTGCCGGAGCAGCATCGCCTGAAGCTTGCGCATTATCCGGCAGCGTCCAGCAGCAGCGCCCCAGCGCGGACGGAACAGGGAGTCGGCCCGCACAAGACTCGTCCGGCTGGTGGACGTTTCTGCTGCAGGCGTCGCCGCCCGACATCAAAGGCTTGCAGGCCCTCAACCGCGACGGTCAGTGGATCGACGTGCCCAATATCCCCGGTACGTTTGTGGTGAACATCGGCCAGGCGTTCGAAGTCGTCACAACGGCTTGTGCAAGGCGACGGTGCATCGCGTGCTCTCAGGTCCTCGCGAGAGGTACAGTGTCCCATTTTTCCAGGGCGTCAGGGGCAGTTTGACCAAGGCCGAGGCCGTCGGCTCGTTGAAGGAGTATTTTGCGACCCTGCTGAATGACCAAGCCCTTCGTCGCAGTGATCCCACTACTCCCACTTCTAATACTACTAGCTCTGCGGCAGAAGAGGAGATCGATTCGCCGTTTCTCCGTGGAAAGTACGATACTTGGGGCGAGTCGTAGTTGAGGACAAAAATCAGATCGCATCGTGACGTCGGGAAAAAGTTCTATGGCCATGTCTATGACAAGTATGTCAAGGATGATCAATGACTTGTATATGTATATATATACAACTATGTCTGGATCGGCATGAAAACAACAAAAGGTACTAACTGTATCTGAGAACACACACACACACACAAAAAGAAAAAAGAAGAAGAAGAAGAAAAAGAAAAAAGAAAAAGATTTCCTTGCATGCCTTGAATGAAAATCCATATGAGGAAATTGAAAATCACTGCGGCTTTTGATGCTTCCGAATTTGATGGGATGCTGCAGATTCTTAGAATACACACACCGTTCAACAATATACAAGAGCAAGAAAGGAAAAGAAGGAGGAGGGGGGGGGGGAAGGAAACTTTTTATTCTTGATTCCTACCACTAGCGGTCACGGGAATAATTAAGCAGGCCTGTGGAAAGTGTCTAGGAGAACTTTAAACATGCTGCACGCGCAAGCAGCTGTTCATAATGTAACTATGTATGTACACAGATTGGGAGTATGGCTGCTTCACTCCTGAACAGTCATCCCCCTCACATATATGTAACTATATACGATCAAAGAATACTCCTTCTGACCATGGGATACCACATCCTCTAGAAGCGTAGTGGCTCTTGCTTGGGTGCCGTCTGGGCAACCTGCTCGATCCTCTCCAGAATCTCGGGGGTCAGTCGCTTCGCAACCTCCAGAGCCTTGACGTTCTCGTAAATTTGCTCGGGCCGCGAGGCACCAGTGATCAGCGAAGACACATTTGGATTCTTGAGTGCCCATGCAAGAGCTAGCTGGGCAAGAGTGGCGTTCAGCTCCTCGGCGATAGGCTTGAGATTGGCCACTACTGCCAGGTCCCTTTGCCACGTCTCGTTGCCAAACGTCTTGGCAAAGTTGGTAATGAATTCGTTCTTGCCGTCGCCCTCGGCCAGGCGTGACCCCGGCGGCGGCGCCTCGACATCGTTGTACTTGCCAGTCAGGATGCCTTGCTTCAGGGGCGAGAACACTGTCAGGCCGAGGCTGTGCTCGGCGTACAGCCAGCGGTATTCATTCTCAACCCGGTCGCGCACAAGCAAGTTGCACTGAGGCTGCTCGACAACAGGCCCGATCAGGCCCAGCTTATCCGCTACGCGCCAGGCCTCGGCGATCTCACTGGCGGACCATTCCGAGGTGCCCCAGTAAAAGGCCTTGCCTTGGTCAATGACATGGTTGAATGCCCGGACGATTTCCTCCATGGGCGTGTGGCGATCAGGACGATGCGCATAGACATTGTCAACATACGGCAGGTCCAGTCGTTTCAGGGACAGGTTGAGACCCTCCAGACGTGCTTACGGGAGAGACCTCTGTTGTTGAGAGGATTCTGGGGGTCCCGGGCATTGGCATGGCCAAAGTAAATCTGTGGAATCCCATAAGCATCATAACACAAGCTGAGACGGTTCCCTGATTTAAGAAAATCCGTACCTTGGTCGAAATAACCCAAGTCCTGCTGCTTCCAGCCAAACTTCTTGATTGCCTTGCCCATGACGATCTCGGATGCGCCGCCCTCGTACCCCTCGGCCGTGTCAAAGAAATTAATTCCGGCATCGTAAGCGGCTTTCATGCACGCATAGGTTCTTTCTGGCGTTGTGTCAGCGTGACCATCGTCGCTACTAGTGCTGCTAGACCTCCATGAAGCAAGAGGAAATCATTACC
This sequence comes from Rasamsonia emersonii CBS 393.64, assembly GCF_000968595.1. Taxonomy (NCBI): domain Eukaryota; kingdom Fungi; phylum Ascomycota; class Eurotiomycetes; order Eurotiales; family Trichocomaceae; genus Rasamsonia; species Rasamsonia emersonii. Next base: position 20,391 of record NW_013563295.1, read on the forward strand.
ATCGTCCACGAGCCCGCCGTAAGTCAGCCACCCTCCGAGCGAAATGACCGAGACCTTGAGGCCGGTCTTTCCCAGAAAGCGGTATTCCATCGGGGGCAGATTCTCAGCCATTCTCTTCGAGGTTTCTAGACGAGGCGTATAGTACACAATGCTTTCCTCCGGCTTGGGAACGAGATGGACAGATGGGAAGAGGTCCTAAACAGTGAAAGAAGGGGTCGGAAAGGTGAGGAAGCAAGATGGGACCACCAGCGCGAGCAAGCAGCGATATCCGGGAACTTGTTTCACCTGCCGCCGTGTCGATGTGCAATGACACCATCGGACTAATCATCGACACATCCTGCTCATGAACTGTATAGGCAGCTGGAGCGGGGCATCCTGAGGCACCCCTCACACGAGAGGAGGAGAATCAGCGGAATGTCGTCAAACAGCGTCACCTGCCTCCACAACAACAGACAGGAAAGTCTCTCCTGCAGAAGATCACAGAACTGGACCTCATTGGAGCCGCTCTACTCTTTCCGGCCGTTGTCTGTCTCCTTCTCGCTCTGCAATGGGGCGGCAACCAATACCCCTGGAACAGCTCCCGCATCATTGGCCTCTTCATCGGCTTCGGCCTGATCGCCATCCTTTTTATCATCTCCCAAGTCTGGTTCGGCGACAAAGCCACCCTGCCACCGCGAATCATGAAAAAGCGAACAGTGGCCGCCATATGCTCCTTGGTGCTCTTCTTTGGCGGCGCCTTCTTCCTGCTCATGTATTACCTTCCCATCTTCTTCCAGAGTGTCAAGAACTCGTCGGCCACCGAATCGGGAATTAACCTGCTCCCGATCCTGCTCTCGTCAGTCATCTCGTCCATTCTCATGGGTGTTCTCGTCACTGCCTTTGGGTACTACGCGCCGTTCTTGATCCTCAGCATGTCACTCTTTTGCATTGGCGCCGGTCTACTGACCATGTACACCGTCGATATATCAAACGGGAAATGGATTGGATACCAGATCCTGGCCGGTGCCGGTGTTGGGGCGGGCTTCCAGGTCCCGATGACAGCCATACAGACAGTCCTATCCCAGGATGACATCCCCATCGGCTCTGCGGCTGTGTTCTTCTTCCAGAATCTCGGCGGTACGCTCTTCGTTTCTGTTGGCCAGTCTATCTTTCAGAACGGGCTGGTGCGGTATGAAGTTACCACCCAGCTCGTAGTAGGTGTCGAGTAGCTCAAAGGCCATCTCCTTGGTACATTCACCCATTATGCCCTGCCAGGCATTTCCCAGACCTGCACATCGTCAGTCCTGGACTCGACACATGACTGGAGGAGGAAGGGACATACTCATGCCGCCCAAGGAGAGCGGGCTGACCCGGCCGAGGCCGAGGGGGCCAGCAGACGGTGCCTGCCAAGCAGGGACTTGGGAAGAGGCGCGGGAAATCCAGCCATGGTATCGTCGTGGTGGTTGTGAGATTGGAGGGGGATTCTTGCGTGCGATACGAAGGTCAGAGCTCAGGAAGCAGCTTCACAGGAGGGTAATATAGCTAGCCCTTCGTGGTAATCCGCCGGTGGATTGCCTATCTAGGGCATTAAGAATCGGGGATGCCCTCAAACCGCAATTTGTAAGCAGTGTTCAGCCCTAAACCAGTCGGCATCACGGGCCGGGCCGGACTTAAAAGATCCATTTCTCGCTGTTAATCGTTAACTCCACTGGATCTATCGGGGCATTTCTGGTTGGTGGGCCTGATCCCCGCATCTCACCTACTATACCTCCTAGTTAGTAGCACGTAGGAAGGCCTGGGATTCGCTCTACGTGTGATTGTCAAGCTTAGGATCCAAGCTTATCGGGCATCTGCTGGTGCCCCGCTCGTCTGACTCCGATGCTTCGATTCGCTCCCCGATGTGCCTGGCAGTCTAATAAGACAGCCAAGCAGTAACAACACTAAAAGCACCATGCCACTGGTGTCTGTATAAGCATGAATTATGCATACACATAACCCTAACAGCACCCCAGCTTCTCATAATATAATTAGTAGCCTGATAGCCCAGAATCAGGCTCCCGACTCCGGAGACTATCCATCCGTCACCATGTAGGCCTTGAGATCCATGCCTGGACCGTGTGATGTGAGGTCCTCACTGGCATCCAACCGTCTCCAAACAATGATATATTAGCCTCTCTCGCATTTCTTTGTCTGATGGCAATGGATGTCTCAGCTTCTTTGTCTCCATGGTTAACCCCGATGGTGCTGACTAATGGACCGTGAGCGGTTAGCCCTAACGCTTAATATCCACATGGAACGGATTCAGGATTCGATATACGTATATATATATATATACAATTCTAAAAAAAGAAAAAAAAATAAGCTTACGTTTAATGACCTAATTAAGCTTCCCCAGAATACGGTATATGCATCCACGTGGTACAGTCATTGCTATTGCTGTCATCATGCATGAACTTATGCTTGTTAGGCCTCTGCCTAAAGATACTCTCCATAGTAGCTATAGGGATCTCCGATAAAGCTGATCCTTCTATAGCATAAGATCCTTTCCTGTTTTACATGCCATTTGGTATATAACTTTTTATTCCGTCCGTCTAACCTATATATCCACCACTATTTATGTGCACAATGCAACAAACCCACCCTGTCCAGTCGGTCATATTTCATTCCGTTTCGTTTTAATTTTCATGCCATATAACAAATCTAGGATCATGTCTCGTAGGTCCGATGACGAAAATAGAAAAGAAATCAGGTGGAAATAAAAGAAAATGAGACAAAATTGGCTCAAAATTGGCTCATTGAATGCCTTTTTCTTATTTACCTCCTCTTGGTAGTGTTCACCAATCTCTTCTTGATGTGCTTGGGCATTTTCTTCGCGCGCTGCTCGCGCTTTTCCTCCTTCACCTGGCGTTTGTGTTGCCGCTTGGCTTCCTTGTCCTCGAATGTCTTCCCGCGGGGCTTCTTCTTCGCGAAGGGATCGGCAGCACCGGTGGCATCTCCTTCTCCTGCTTCTTCTGCTTCCGATTCAGAGCCGTCCTCCGACCCCGATATGCTGCCGCACTTGTCCGATTCTCTTTCTTCCTCGATACCGGGTTCTCCGGAGACCTGTGGTCCAGCTTTGTCGGCAAGAAGATCACGGTAGACTAGGTCGTCTCCCTGGCCACTACGCAGCTTCTCCGCGTCCCGTTCGGCGTTGTTGACTTGCTCTAGAGTCTGCGGTATGTATTGCTGACGGAAGACCGCGGCGTCGACCTCGCCAGATTTCTTCAGCTTCGAATTCTTGTAATTAGGAACATGAATTTACTTCGTTTTTGACTGAGCCGTCACACAGAGGCCCATAATCGAGATTCACGTGGATGAATGGACTGAGAACTAGTGTAGGCTAGTTAGAGGACTTGCCAACCAGGTTTATTCTGTGTTAACTCCGTGCATGGGTATAGATACCTCGTAGCTAACTAGATTAGCATGACTTACCTACGTACCTAGGTAGCCGTCATCTGCTGGGTTATGCTGCCATGTAATGTACATATGTCACTAGAACGGGTGGTTATGCTACTCCTGGTATGTGACTCGAGTGTTGCATTTAGCTCTGTACAAATTGCTCCTCGACACAATGGATCAGTGTCCCGACGGTCTATCAAGGCGTATGGATCAGTGAGAAATCTTCAAGAGTCAAAGGAGAAGCGTCTATGGGCTTCAGAATCTAGAATTCTTATATCTGATGAAGGTATGTCCCAGTCTGATCTTTTCTACATAACCCACTTGGGATGCAACATATTATTATTAGAAGGGGTGCGAATTCCGGTAAAGAACTCGTCCTTCCGTATGAGAATAACTTCTAATACTGCAGGCAGCCAGATGGAAAAACGCGCCTGAACTAAACCTCAATGCGTTGGCTCGCGCATTGTTGTTGTTACCTACCTAGGTATTATTGTCCATGAGTCGGAGAGTCCATTCACTCGTGAAGACATTGTTTGCAGAGCCCTACTTGACCTCTCCCTTGTACACTATTCTTAGAAATGCTTCGCGAATCGTTGTGCCAGCGTCTCCTAGCTGGCTTGTCTCCTTTCATTCATGCCTTTGAATGACAGTCGGCACATTTGCCGCTTGTCCGGGCCAAAATGTCGCTTGAGGAACTGGATCGATTATGTCGGCTGATAGAGCAAGAGTGACAACAACGCGAGGAAGAGCAACAATGCTGTGAGGAGACTGGACAGTGAGATATGATAGAACTAAGCACAGTACATGACCTTCTAGACAGATGCCACAAGCTCTTCTTAATAATCAGCATTAAAAGAACTGCGATTTTAATGACTTAAGAATATTCTGTGAAGCCTATTAATAAGATCTATCCCAGATATATTCTTTTATGGTGTGAGTTCCTTAATATATAGCAAAGAATATGGGATCAGCTTAATATAGAACCCACTTTTATCTTTTAATATATCTTTCTGTCGCCAAATTAATTAGATTATATATGTAGCTATATTAAAATAATCTACTTAGCTAATTCCTTTTAATCTTTTAAATGCAATATAGTCTAGAACTTTATAAAAGACATTATCTAAGCATAAGTCCTTTTAGCGACGATTCAGGCTTACTGGTCGCGTGACAGAGACCTCCTTTGAGGAGGCAGTGAAAGTATCAAGACCTTTCGACGAAGGTAATATTGGTTTGATTCATTCTATCCACTCTATCAGAAAAGGAGCAGAATCGACGAGGAAGGGAAGAAGAAAAATATTAAGGAGGGAGGAAGGTGAGGATGAAGAGGATATCGGGAGCGGCGGAGGTGAGGCAAAAGCGGCAGGCTGCATGCGCTAATCCGGAAGGAGGCAACTTCAGATCTCCCGATAGCTACCTAGGTAGTCTGTGAGTGAAGCTATCTACTCCGTACTCTGGAGGTGGCCGTGCGGGCGGTGGCGGCCTAAACAAGTCGAGACTGATGCCGGGCGCCTCAGGCATCCACATTAATTACTCCGTATAAAAGCCACTGTGAGCTGATGCATTGAAATAAGATGATGCGCCAGTAGATGACATTCTCTGACCACCGCCTGGTCCCAATCCTAGGCCGGCCCCGACCAGACGTGCCGGCAGTGTTCATATTACCCAATCAGGCAATTAGTCTCTTTTGCGTGCAATCACGTGAGGTCGATACACCGACTTCTTCGTCCAATGCAGCAACTCTACCTACTGCAATCCAAAGAATCAATCCGACGATAAGGATTAACGGCTAATGACCGCCTTGTGTCACAACCATGTGGACATGCGCATGCACTGTCGTCGCCCAGTCGGCAGTCGGTCGGTCGGTCGCGCTCGGAAGGAATCCCGACTTGCTGTTGCTAATATTATTCCAGCCCAACCAGAAAGAAAAAAAAATACGAGCCACGATAATAATGGACGATAATAATGCCCCTGGTCGGACTTGCCGATGGATGGATGCACGGATGGATCGATGCTACTCTAGACCGCACGAATACGTTCGTTTTTTTTTTGCCATTTTTTCCGATCATCGGATACAACCTGCCAGCGACGGGCTTTACACACGGATTATTTTCCGAGATTGAACGATAAGGTTGAATTCAATTGAATAGTAACACTGCATCCCTGTCAGGATTTTTTTTTCTTTTCGATTTTAATTCTGACTCACTTATCGCTGATTGTTTCACGCCGAGATCGTTCTTTGTCTCGGTTTCTGCCCTATGGCGATCGACTTGCTACCCAAGTCCCTGCGTTATCTGATTAGCGACAGACAGCGGTCAAAGAGAAGTGTGGACACTGGACACACTATTGACTTTTTTTTCTTGGATTTTATTTTTGTCTGGCTGCTTGCTGACCGACTGACGGATTGACGGTGGCGAGATATGTATTTTTATCTCTCTTCTCTGTGCTTTTACTCTGGTTGTTCTTTCCTTGCTTGCTTACTTGCTTGTCAATTATATACAATCCAAACAAACAAACAAAGATTCACTCTGCAAATTGCATTGCTTGTCTTTACTTCACTCTCGTGGAGCTTTCCCCTTTTGTATAGTCTGAAATGCGTCAAATGCGTCTCTTCTGATTGGACAATCCGACACCATGGCTACATCTGGAGACGATTCTTCTTCTTATGACTCAGTCGTCACAACGCGAGAGCCGTCACAACACGATCATCATGGCGACGGCGACTGCGAGGTCGAGAAAGGAAATGGGCTGGAGAAGTCGCTGTCGCAGCGCACTCATCCAGCACCGACATCCGAAAATCCCCTCGACCTCGTGCAGAGCCATATCTCGCACCAGGACATGCATGCCACCACGACCATCGCATACCGCGAGGACAATGCGGAGCAGTACCTGCGGTTCTCGCCTGCCCGTAAGGTGGTCATTGTGATTATCGTCTCGTTCTGCTCCTTCCTGGCCCCGATCTCATCCACGTCCATTCTCTCGGCCGTGCCCGAGGTGGCTGCCACCTACAACACGACTGGCAGCATGGTCAATGCCAGCAATGCCATCTATATGTTCTCCATGGGACTGGCGGCGACGTTCTGGGGGCCTTTGAGCCAGGTCTGGGGTCGTCGTCCTGTAAGTTTGCTATCAATCCTCACCCCGGCTACTATCGCTTGATGGAGGCAACGCCCAAGCTAATGTGTATGACTTTAGATCTGCATCACCAGTGCAGCCTTGTTCTTCATATTCAGCATCGCCACTGCATTAGCCCCCAATCTGGCTTCTTACTTCGTCTTCCGCGCCATCACCGCGTTCCCTGGCACGTCATTCTTGGTCGTGGGCAGTGCTGCCATTGGCGATATCTACGAGCCTACGGCCCGGGCGACAGCATTGGGGTGGTTCCTGTCAGGGACGCTGATCGGTCCTGCATTTGGGCCTTTTATCGGTGTATGTAGATAGCAGTCTCCCTATTAGAAAAAAAAACCCTTCGGCCTTCTGACTTCTTCTAGGGCGTCATCGTCACATTCCGCTCATGGCGTGTCATCTTCTGGCTGCAGAGTGCTTTGGCCGGCCTGGCCCTGGCCATGGTGCTCGTGCTCTTCCCCGAGACTATCCCACACAAGAGCATCTCAGACCTGGCCGACCTGTCGCCCTGGCAGAAGGCGCGTGCTGTCTGGGACCGCATCTCACCCATCCGGGTCGTCGTCATGCTCTTCTCATACCCCAACCTGTTCTTCGCCGGCGTCGCCTCCGGCTCACTTGTCTGGAACCAGTACTCGCTGCTGACGCCCATCCGATATGTGCTCAACCCGCGCTTCCACCTGACCTCGCCCATCGAGTCCGGACTCTTCTACATCGCCCCCGGCTGTGGCTACCTGGTGGGCACGCTTTTCGGCGGCCGGTGGGCGGACTACATCGTCAAGCGGTGGATCCGCAAGCGCAACGGGGTGCGCGTGCCAGAGGACCGGCTGAAGTCATGCCTCGTGTTCCTGGGCGTAGTCGTGCCGGGCTGGGTGCTGATCTACGGTTGGACGGTGGACAAGGCTGTAGGGGGTATCCCCGTGCCCGTGCTGGCCATGTTCCTTCAGGGCGTCGCGCAGCTATTCTGCTTCCCGAGCCTGAACACCTACTGCCTGGACGTGATGCAGTCCAAGGGCCGCAGTGCCGAGGTCGTCGCAGGGAACTACCTCTTCAGGTACGCCTTCGCGGCACTGGGAACGGGCGTCGTCCTGCCAGCCATCGAGGCCATCGGCGTCGGCTGGTTCAGCACGATCAGTGCACTGTTCCTCGTGTCAGCAGGAGGACTGATGTGGCTGACGACGATATTCGGGGCGCAATGGCGACACAAAGTCGAGGAGAGGAACAGTCGAAAGAAGGCTTTGAACTGATGAACTCGCTTACCAGCTAGTGCTTCTTCTCCTTTCTTCTCCTTTCTTCTTCTCTTTTTTTTTTTCCCTCCTTTTTTTTTAACTTCTTTAATTACATACGATCTCACGGAGAAAATGAGGTAATGAGGTAACGAACGAACGAATCCACGGCAGTCGGGATATTCATAATATCAATATTGATAGATAGATAGGAGGGAAATGGAAAGGAAAAAGTGTGTAATATAATACATATTACACTAATAAATAATAATAGAGTGATAGATAGAGTAGAATAGAACAGAACTCTTTCGGCTTCATGTGCAACATCTTTCATTCTTCTCTCTCTTTGGTCTCTTTTCTTTTTTTTTTCGAATTACATAGGGTATCATTGGTATCATTTATTACCTACATACCTACTTCCCACTTATAAAAGAATGGTGACTGACTCACTCAGGATTGACTGGGTGGGTCTTTTTTTTTTTGAGAGTATCTATCTATCTATATACCCTTTCACCTCTTTTTCCCCTTTCTTTTTTTTAAAAAAAAATCAATCCATTTCTATCCTGCTTCTTTCTTATTTTCTTTTTTTCTGTTTCTCATTCTCCTTTTTTCTTGTTGCTCTTTTTGTGATGGATGTGGCTTCTATGCTATGATATATCTTTCTGTCTGTCTGTCTATCTCATATATACTATATCCATAAATATTCGTATGAATTCAAGTTGCTTGCTTATTCAAACGGCCGATCTTGAGAACAGTTCATGTCAAGAGCTCTTACTGCTTCACCATCGCTACTAATTCATCGTATTCGCCTGTGTTGCGGAGCATGTCGCAGAAGATGCCTTTCCGCTCGATCAATTCTGCTGGGGAACCGATCCTGGAAGTTAAATCAGACATGTGGTTAGCTTGTTGCTCTTACTCTCTACAGGGTTGTGTTGGATGTGTTGGTCTTACTCGAGAATCTCACCACCCCCCATGACGATCACACGGTCATAATCAATGATCGTCCGCAGCCGGTGCGCGATCGCGATGATGGTCGAGTCCGGGAATTCGGACCGGATGAGCCGCTGGATGTGTGCATCTGTCCGCTGGTCTACCGACGCGGTCGCCTCGTCTAGCAGAACGACTTTGGACCGCCGGCTGATGGCCCGCGCCAGGCCGAGGATTTGTCGCTGGCCCTGGCTGAAGTTCTCGCCGTTGGCCGCCACGGGTGTGTCCAGACTGAGTGTCGTACTGCCTTGGTCCTGCGTGGCGTTATCGCCGTTGTTATTCCCAACGTGAATGGCTGCACATGCAGACAATGCCGACTGCAGCTCCGTCTCACTCAACTCGCCAAACGGGTCGAGATTCGACTGGATGTCGCCCGAAAACAAGACCGGTTCTTGCGGGATGAGGCTGATGCTCGTACGCAGCCGATTCAGCGGGATCGTGTTGATGTCGATGCCGTCGATCGTCACTTTGCCCGAGACGATTTCTGTAAATCGCAGCAAGGACAGACCCAGCGTGCTTTTCCCGCTGCCTGTCCGGCCCACAATGGCAATGCGCTCGCCGGGTGACGCGACGAAGTTGACGTTCCGCAACACGTCCGGACCATCGGGATGATAGCGAACGGTGAGGTTATGAAACTCGACCTGGCCGGATGTTGGCCAATGGGCCGGGGGAAGAGATGTAGCTTGTTGTCGGCCGTTGGCCTGGCTCTCTTCCGGCTCGATGTCGGCGTACTCTCTAATCCGCTGAAACGAGTTCAGCTCGACTTCTAACTCGTTCATCGTTCGTACGAGGATCAGGATGCTCTGACTCATGCCAATTGCGTTCGCGAGGGAGAATCCGACCAGACCGGCCGGTCCTGACTGCGTGTATGCCAGGAAGCCCGCGATGGATGCTACGGACGCAGCACACAGGTCTGAACGGACAGAGACCCAACGGTTGCAGTTATATTGTGCCTCAGCCGCCCGCGAATGCACGGCCAGCCTGTCTGCCAACAGCTTCTGGAACATATCGTCCATGCCGTCGCGCGCCCGGATCACGGTCATGCCCGCCAGAGTATCCGTGAAGTGGGTGAATACCGGCGAGTAGTTGACTGCGCATAGCCTCTTGATCGAGACTTGAGCCCGCGTGTACATCTCCCCGATGACGAACCCGATGCTGCATATAACGACTGCAGGAACGGCAAAGATGGGCATAACGGAGGCGACACTCGCGATACGCAGAAGCAAACGCAGTCCGTTGCTGATAGACTGTCGAAGCCATTCGACCAAGACCATATCCATAGACCGCGTGTCGTTACCAAATCGGTTGATTGCCCGGCCGACCGGATTCTTGTCAAACCAAGAGATGGGTGCAGATAGTATAGCGTGGACAAGCTGCGAGTGCATCTTCTTTGCGGCGGTCCAGCTGCCGTATTGATAAATGAGGCTGTTGAGAAACTGCAATGACAGATACGTCACGACAGCTGCCGCGTAAATAGACAGGTAGTAGCCGACGTTGGGAAAGCCGCCATCTCGTGCATACGCATCGGTCCAGATTGACAGCCAGTACGTGATAGAAAAGTAGGCTACCTGGACCGTGAACGCCGACAGGATCGCGACCAGAGCGTATGGATAGCCGCCGAAAAGAGCATATACTGGAAGGCTTAACGAATATCAGTTTCTACATATGAAGAAAAAGGGAAACATGGCTTCCCAACTTACCCAATGTCCGTGGGATGCGTCCTTTGGCAGATGTCTCCTCCACCACACGCCTGGGCGGACTGCTCTGGGGTTCTGCTGGTACGCTGGAGACGGTCACCTCGGGCACAGGTTTGGCTAGCTCCAACTCCAAGCCAGAGGGAGACTCTGATGCTGAGGATTCCGCAGTAGTTTCCTCCGAGCCAACAGTCGTGGCTACTTCGGAATCGAGCTTCGATTGCACCACTCGAATGGATGATACGGTCCCCTGGTCCAGAGTCACCACCATCTGGGCATCCTGAAGAGCTACCGGCAGATGAGTCACCAGAATCACCGTCCGTCCCGCCAACAGGCCCTTGCGAAAGCAACGGTCGTACACCAAGGTGGTCGTATGTGTGTCCAGCGCGGAGAAAATGTCATCGAGAAGCAGAGTCGATGCGCAGGAGTAGATCGCCCTCGCCAGGGAGACACGCTGTTTCTGGCCTCCAGACAGGCTCGTTCCTCGCTCGCCCACCTCGGTCAGATCGCCCGCAGGAAGCTCGTCGAGGTCCTGAGCCAGACCGCAGGCGTCAATCACGGCCTCATAACGCTTCTGGTCAAAGGCGCTGTAGAACAAGATATTTTGCCGGATGGTGTCATTCTGGAGCCAAGCAGTCTGAGGCACATACGCCACATCCCGGGGACATGTCGCGGCACCGGATTCAAGGACGGTTTCGCCCAGCAAAGAGAGCAACAAAGAGGTCTTTCCACTGCCTGTGGGGCCGGTGACCACGTTCAACTCGTTGTGGCGGAATTGAATGGACAGGTTTTGGAGCTTGAAGGCTGCGATGGGCGTGCGGCGGAAGGTTGCGTTTCGGAACTCTGGGGGACCGACAGGATGTCGCTGAATTTCCACAGCAGAATCGAAAAACCGATCCAGACGCCGGAGAGACTCGATCCCCTGCGACGCCATGCGGATCACGTTCGACGTCCAGACGGTTTGAGATCGGAGAATCTCCATGATTGACAAGGAAGTGAAGGCGACTGGAGCCTCCAGAGGCGTGTCCGTGAATAGGACGACAACGGCGAAAGTGACCAGCAAGCTGACCATGGGCAAGAAGTCTCCCGTCATGGAAATAACCGCGGTCAAAACGTTACGTTTCCAGATGCGTTGTTGCTCGACGGTTCGCAGGCTGTTGATCTTCTCCGACATGGCCGGCTCCCAGCCAAAGTACTTCAGGGTGCGGATCGAGCCGAGATACTCGGTGATTTTGGAAAGTCTCGCATCGGTGGCACGCATCACGGACCGTTGCATCTGAGATATGCGGCGAGAGACCAGAGCAGGCAGTGGCGTCATGAGAAATAGCGCCGTCACGCCGATCAAGGACGGCCAGCCCAGCATCCGGTACAGGAACGTAATGGCGATTGTGATGGAAATCGGGCCGGATACGGAGATAAAGAAGATCTCTCGCGAGTTGTAGATGGCATCGACGTCGTAGGACATGAGAGTAGTAATGTCTGCCTGTCTGTTCTTAGAAGCCTCTTCAGACGATGTCTTTGTATCTGTCTTGGTCTGGGCGACAGAGGCGTCGTAGAGATGGGAGCGCAGCGCAGTCTGATAGATTTCCTGGACCAAGGACATATTCACTCGCACGAGGAGCCTCGTAGCGGTAAAGATATACTGTTGATAGCACAGGGAGCGAATCATGGGACCGACAAAAAGCAGAAAGATCCACAGCAGCGGATGTACAATGGCATCGTGCGGGCTTCTCAGGTATCCCAGCAGGTGGAACATTGCCGTCGGAGCGATGTAGTCGAAGATGGCGACACCGGCAGCCCAGCTCACCATGATCTTGATCTCCCGATGCAGGAGTCGGCAGAGCGTGCGGAAGGTCTTGCCTTCTCGCTGGCGCTGTTTTCGAATGCCATGCAGCCATTTCAGGGGCGCATCGTAGGACGGCAACACAGGTAGATCGTCGACAGTCAGGTCTCGACGCCAGCCACGGAGAATGAGATAAGTGAGCCAGTCGTAGGAGCAGAAGAAGGAAAACCGGGAGCAGGTCTCTTCCGGAGATGCTTTTTCGTCGTCAATGGCTAACCCCTCATCGTCGCCATCTTGTTTCTCTGGCGCACGGCGAGGACGAGGGGCAATGAAAGGGATCAGGATCGTCGCGGTGAGGCAGCTCACCAGGGCCGTCTCGATGGTGGTCGGCCGGTAGTTGGCGCCGATGATAGTGATGGGCAGGAAGACTTGGACGGCAGATAGCAGCGTCGCTGCTGTCGCGAGGACATTGACATGGCAGTAGACTCGATCACGGAAAGACTCGACCTTTGACACGACGCGTGCCAGGCAGAGAGCGGTGATGTAGGCCAGGAGCAGCGATCTCTTCCAACTGCCCGACTGGCGGATGGCAACGACGCTCAGCGAGAAGGCGGCGACGGCGAAGACGATCTGGAACAAGACGTAGGGGATTGGCGTGTAGCATCGCGCTCGGGGGTCGTAGTCGAAGCTCGACGCCCCTTTGGATCTTTTCCAGCGACGCACAGCATGGCTGAACAGAAACTGGCACAACAGAATGGCCGATGACGCCACCAGAGCGACAAGATGGGGATCCCCAGTAGCAATCAAGGACGCGACGTTCCTGGTGCGGTCCTGCCACAGCCGCCTGCCTGGTCAGCACCCTTTGTATGCGAATGCGCAAAGAGAAATATGTACTCCATGCTCACCTCTGTGGCAGGGGACTGTTGTTTTCTACTGCGACTGCCCAGGAATTTTCTAATGGCGAAAAGAGGGCATGCTGGACGATTCCTGGGACGGCCTCCATTTCTACCAGTCTAGCCGCCTATCCTGACGCATGAAGCACGCCAAGTTGAGGCCTTACTAGAGAATCCCAATTAGCTGCGAGCCGGTGCCAAGTTGAGAAATAATCTGCAGAGGAAGAAGAAAGGGATTTCTTCGCTCCTCCACAGACTGGCTGAATTAATCGCTAGCCTGGCACGCGAGTGGAGTTGCATTGGCAAACCACCTTCCTGTTATTATCGACTTGTCGACTACTATCGAACAGTGGCGGTGACTCTGATCAGATTGGGATCTGGCCTGGCCAGCGTTGTATTCCTGGTTAGTTTAGTTGAATTGGCCTATGAAAGTTGAAGGAAAATGCTTGATTTAGCCTGCCGGTATAGCCGACAAACACTTCTTTATGGCGCATTTTAGTGGGGAGTGTTGCAATGCTGCGACCAGCCAAACACGATTGGCGGAAATTGCGGTTAATTTGTTTAGTTTATCTTCGTCGATAAGATATCCAACTCTATCCACCAATCAGGCGAGATATTTTATATTATTGCAGTATACAAGAGTCCTCCAGAGACACGAATGTATCTAAGTGAGTGCTTTGAGATGAGTGACTATGAGATGCTAGTCAGAGTAGCATTAGCTAAGAGCATCTTTTTCGCCTTTCTCTGGAGTTGTTGGGCGAAAAAAAGCTGCATGCGTAAGCAAACAAACCAAAGGCCGTATTATTCACGAACCAGTCTTCACTCCCTATTCAGCGAGAGTATTTATCCCAAAGTCCAGATTAAAATCTCCCCTCATACACCTTCTTCGCTTTCCCATCCACCACCTCCTTCAGAAAGGCTTCAAACGAGATGGGCTGGAAGTCCGGGTACAGCTTCCGGCCGTCCAGATAGCCCAGATACGCGGCCCGCTCGGGCTGATTGTCGCCCCGGACGAACTTGCTGTAGTTGTACTGGGCGCCGATGAGCGGAATTTTCCGCGCAAGAGAAGTGTCGTTGGGATCGAAGGTAGCTTTGAGGGAGTCGATCTGGGCGAGAAGTTCTTCGGGTGTGACCTACACATTGTTGATTAGCATACGATCGGCGGAGGAAACTTGAGGTGTCTGGCGAAGAGGATAGCTTGTATGTACATACGTGGTTGATAGGCCCGATTTTCTCTCCGGAAAGCTTCTCGACCAGCTCTGCTGCCCCTCGCTGGGTGATCAAGTCTCCGTACACAAAGACCTTCTGATTCAGGGTCCGGTCGTCTTCGATGATCAGGGCGACGTATCGACCAACGTCGCGCAAGTCCGTCACAGCGGTGGGGATGTCTGGGTCGCCGTAGAACGTTGCTGGGGACGGTGTCACCATCGCATAGTCGAGACGGCCAGAAGGCAGGCGGGGGAATGACAGCTGGTGCCAGTATCCGACGTCAATGATGGTGTAGGGAATGTACTGCTTCCAGAGGTGCTGGAAGACGGCTTCTTTCTATGGACAGAAACACATGTCAGTGTCGAGTCTTGTTCAAGCGCTTCGCCCCGGATACGCGGTCAAAAATATTATGCAAGGAAGAGGATATATACCTCATCTCGAATCACCATGATACCCCCAGACGGAGCAGCAGTCGCAAATGCGCAGGGCACAAATCGCTTGACTCCCGCCACTTTTGCTGCATCCACCAGGCGCAACTGTGCCAGATGGGCATTGGGTGCAATGGCGCTGATCACGGTGTGGATGTCGGAGAGTTTCTGAGCGATCGCCTCAACACTGTCGGTGGTGATGTCCACAACGCGAATATCGACGTTGCGGTCCCGGAGCGCTTTAACGGCCGGTTTCTCAGCCGATGAGGGGCGGACGAGGGCAGATACTTCCTAAGAAATTGTCAGTTGAAGTCGAATCAATCGCTCTGAGGAACGTGGACGTACGAATTTCCCTGCCTCCAACAGGGCATTTACAATCGACGCTCCGGTCTCTCCGGTTGCGCCAAGGACGAGGACTTTCTTCTGCGCCATAGCTATATTCAGCTCTCTCTATGTACACACTTACAATGAAGCTTCGGGGTATTGGGTAGCTACTATGTACGAGTCGAAACCGAAATAGCACGACGGATATAATTGAATTGCGCGATGCACGTGATGCATATCAATAATTCATCTTCAAATTCTAAGACATTCTATTCTGTCCCCACCATTTTTATAGATTCGGAGACATCCAAGTTGATGTGACTAGCACTGTTCGGCCGAATTCGTCCGCTTAAAAATTGCTTTGTTATTTCCTTTGAAATCCAACATGTTTGATAAAATCGCATCCAGCTAGCTGATCGATGAGGTGACTGGCCGTCCTGTCCAAGGGGTAGAGACTTCTCTTTCCTATACCTTTTTTTTTTCAGCCCTGAAGCCAATCATGTAAGTAATTACTGCCATGAATATTATATGAAGTTCAAATTCGTATCCGGATTCAATGATGCTGGCAGCTGGCGTAATGCTGTCCCTTCCCATCTCGTTGTGCGGGGTAGGTGTAGGCAATTAATAATACTCGACTTACATAACCAATGAAGTTTTGACATGTCCCTGACATCTGACATTAACTGTTTCATCTGATCCAATGACGCGATTCCATTGCAGGTTTTTAAGACTTTTCGCAATTTGTTTGTATATGTGCTAATTGCATGATGTAAGCATGCCTACAAGAACTACAGCAAGTACATATTGGAGAGGTTTTGCAAAGTTGGGAGGAACCTCAACCTGCCAAAAATGGAAGAACAGTTGCCCAAGTTTGGAAGGTGGTATCTGACTGGTGTAAACTTTAGTCTTTACAGCTGAATAACTCTCTTCAACAGTTGAAGAGACTTTCTCAACTTTTTTTTTGGGAATAGTGTGGAAAATGGCATATTCGTCCTAACTTCCAATGTTTATGATGGTGTTTGATTCTTATAAATGGTCACATGACTACTTAACTATAAAAGGTTAGTCTATTATAACACGTGATATCATGTGATTTATATACTAGTACATAAATGGTTAGTACATCTTGCAGAAAGTTGAGGTTCGTCTCAACTGTGCAAAAAACCTTCTATTCTCCCTGCAGTAAAGTACGATATATGTAGCTGCTGATCTGGGCAGCATGCCTCTTTCCCATTCCAGCTCTGAATGTTAATTGCATTCCTATTCTATAGCACCCTCCTGCTATAATGACTATGTGAGTCACAGTTGAGCAAAGATACTGAAGATCAATGAAGTCCATCGGCTTGTGAGGTTATCGAGACATCCCGTTTGCTTGAACCCACCTAACTACCGTGCGGTGCTGTTTCTTTATTTCCTCCTGGTCTGCGTCTGGTCCATTAATTTGGATATGTATCCTTTTCAAGCAGCAGTTCGACAGTCCGAAGACACCCGTTCTGTGTAACCTAGGTAATTATAAAATCAATCAAGCGATCCGTCGCGGAAAGATGCAGAGTGGCTTCTAAGGTACGCGGGCGGCAACACAGGTCAACTTGTCGACGCTCTAGGGGAAGCCTATAGAAAGAGGCTGATTGATGTCGTCTCCGTGATGATCCACTATGCCGGCCATGGATGATCCGATCCCTGTGGGCGGTGTTAGCAGACAGTTTCAGCCAACAGCCAACTTCGGCGAGATGCTTTTTTCGATGCTGCAGACAGTTCTTTAGCTTCTTGTTCTGGGAACGTGACAACATTGGGGAAGGTGCCTCAAAGATCCAAACGGCCTCGGTTCTGTCCAAGCCTTTGAGCCACCCCACGATGATTGTGGGCATACGCGGACATCATGTCGAGCTAGCCCCTGTCGTGCTCTTATCCCTGCTCCTCGCCTAGGTTGTATGTGCCATCAGTGCTGAAGATAGACAGCCGTACGACTCGTATTCGGGACGCGAAATGACATAGACGATGACGAGTCACGATGCGTATGCGGATTGTCTTGCGATGCTTATCAGTTGCTGCTGGTCAGAAGAATGGAAAGGAACCCTGTTTGGTGACCATTTTGAGACAGCACAAGGTCAAATATCTCATTTGCTGGATAAAGACTTATGACAAAAGCAAGCCTGAGCCAGTGAATGAAACATCAGATCATGTGCCTTTCTTGTCAACAGACTGCTTGGAGGACTTGCCTCCTGTCTGCATAGGGTACGACGACACCATGCCTCTTATGGATGTCCTGAGGTCCACCTGAGTGAGATAAATATCGCCTACAGGAGAGAGTTGGTACCGGACCTGGGGTCTGTAGCCCTAACAGTTAGCCATGTCGATACTCCATGCCACGCCGTCGGGGGCGCTACATTGCAGGCTCCAGGTTCGAGTCCCCCTTGACACTCACTTGTGGGTTAGAGGGGGTTTTCTTTTTTTTTCTTTCTCCTGTGTAGAGACGCGCCCCAAGGTGGATGTTTGATAGCATTCACTTCTCGTCAAGGGAGCGCGAGTTGATTTTGTTTTTAGATATTAGCTACAATTGTGAGTTTTCATTTTTCTTTTCTTCTTTTCTTCTTCTCTCTGTATCTATTTTTTTTCTTGTTGGTCCAGATGTTTCTTTTCCCTCCTCCTCTCCCTCTGGCGTTGCGATGAGATGAGATTTGCGACGCGCGCAGGCCCTAGCCCTTGGCCCTAAGCCCTACGCGGGAACTGATCTTGCTCCCTGCCTTCTACCTACCTACCTACCGATCTACCTATCTCTTTGGTACTGTCTCTGTTCAGTGCGACTTTCCCAAATAGTTCATGTTATTCTAACCCATGTGCTACCTATCTTTTTGAGAACGACCCCGCAAATCGCCTCGGTATCAAGCTTTGGTACAAACTCAAGGAGAACAATGAAGATGCGGAATTGAAAATCATGATGGTATCCGTAACACAATGAAGTTGAACTCACTAGTGGACTTCTTGGAGGGTAAGGATGATTCATAACAGAACAGCAGCCTCGGCAATTCCTCGAAAGGAATAAATATCGGGGGAGGAACCAAATATCCTATACAAGTGAATTTTATTGACAGCTTCTCCTCCCAAGCGCTGATCAACTGTTTCTGTCGTCTCGAGTAATAAGTCGATCTACTGGTTATCCATCGAGAACTTGGAGCTCGGGAAACCCTATCGTCTGTGGCCAGGGCCAGGGCCACCTTGCAAGGAAATCAATCCGAATTGAGAAGGGTCATACATAGCGATAAATGTCTTCTATTAGACATGACTAGATACCTTAGTGAACTCAAGATGACCTTGCTTTTTATATTATCCAATTTTAAGAATTTTAATATTTCAGAGTGCGGGACAATGTTACGCGCTGGGTCCAACCGTAGTCGTCGATACTTAACGATGGTGGTTAGGGAAGGATCAAGGAGTCTTCCTGACTCTATGTCGTTCACGAGCACGCGATGGTCTAACTGACCCGAGTCTCTCTTCCTTGAGATAACGGCCTACCTGGCGAAGGGCTCTTCCTCGAACGACCTTTCTCACGCAAAGGGGTCTCACAGGGACACAATAGGGGTTCTTCAGGTGGACAGATGACAACGACTAGGTCAGAGGCAACGCCTACTAGAGCTATACCGAAGTATACCACTAGTAGTAAGAAGTCTTACTGACCCCCAAAGTAAGTATCTTAGTAACAGCAGAATAACGGAGTGAATTGAGCGCGAGTAAGGAGAGACTAGATACATGAGATTGAGCTTCCTTTTATAACTTCTGTTTTGGTCCTCCATCTCCTTCCTTCCGTCGGTCCCTGTTGGACCTCCTTCTCATGGTCCATACTGGACCTCCCTTCCACGGTCCTTGTTGGACTCCTCTGCTTATCTTATCAATGGACCTTCCTAAGTCACGTGACCTTGTATGCCTAATCCTGCCAATCTTGCGGGGTAGTGTTTCATCCTGTACTGCTGTGTTGGACAGCGCTCCGTTCTGTTGGTTCGTAACAGACAATTGTGGACTGTCTAGGTCCTGAACTGTAAAGAGAGCCCCAAGCCTCAAGCTGCGCTGTGGTTCGCTCATATCAACCTTTGTAGCAGTTGTAGGGGTGTAGAGTACTATAGAAAAAGGAAATATGACACCATAGAGAGATAAAAAGAAAATAAAGAGGGCAGGATCATACCACCTTCATTAGTAAGCCTAGGCAGTCTTTCACCTTCAAGAGACAACCAGAGCAAGTTGTTAAAGGCTTGTTACTGCTGTAATGACCCTGGAGTAAGGAGTATTATGTTGTTAATAGAAAATAAGTTCTTAACAACAATGCGGGCTTAGCTCAGATGGGAGAGCGTCAGACTGAAGTCTTTCTTTAAAAAGAAAGGAAAGATTTAGTCACATATCTGAAGGTCCTGTGTTCGATCCACAGAGCTCGCATTCATGAAACAGTTATGGGTTCGATCCCGTCTGTCGTGTTCTTTTTTTTTGGTTTCAATACTCCGTACTATTTCCAGGTTCCTTTGTGGAATCAGTTGACCCGACCATACTAGTTTAGCTTCCTGACCATTCTTGGCAAAAATCATGTGACCAAATTCTCCTTGAGGACCCACACCCATTGCGTGACCTTATAAATTACAAAACATAGTATTTGAATTTCATTTCTCTAAATACTATTACCCCCTAAGGTGTCCCCCTTGGAAAAACCCCCTAGTGAACCCTCTTTAGGCACGCCCTCTAGGCACCTAGTGGCAGCAGAAATATAGTCATTAACATAGGGGGATAGGTAGTTAGTTGTGGTAGGTAGGGTTAAGAAGATAATACCAGGTAATAATGGTAAAAATTTAGTATTGGTATGAGTAATGGTCACGCAGCAGGCACGGGCCCTCCAGCTGACTCTGGTTTTGTCACGTGATTCTTGCCAAGAATTGACAGGGAGCTAAACTAGTTGGTCAGGTGGTAGGTACCTAACTCTTTATTCTTTACTTGCTGTATGATTCATTGACCTGCCAATCCATTCAAACACAGGATAGTGGCCGAGTACGGAGTAGGGAGCGCGTTGCACTGAAGTTGCAGAAGTCACCAGATCCTGGTCTGTCCCATTATGTATCCTCTTCCTCCAGGCGCAGGCCGGATTCCCAGCAAGTCGCAAAATCCTTTCTTCCCACCTCTTTTTTTTGTCTTTTTTATTTTTGGAAATTTTCAGTAACAATAAGAAAGAAGAAGGCAAAGTCTTTAGGTAAAGAAATATATAATAATATAGGAGAGGAGAAATATAAAGATAAGACTAAAATGAACAGACAAACAGGGGGCAAAGGACACCATTATATTAACTTTTTTTCTCCCTGTAGGTTGTAGGCGATGACCCACTACTACCTTTATTTTCTAATCTGTCCTCTGCATAGAGAGCACTAGGGGAGATGGTGAGAATGGTGGGTGAGCGGCTCACCTTCCTCACCCTACTCACCCTGTTAAAGTGGCAGTGTCCAAGTCAGTAGGAAAGAACAGTCTTGGAACTGCCGTGCCTACTGATCTTAAAAAAAAAAAGAAAAAAAGAAAGAAAAAGAAAAGAAGAGAAAAAAAAGAAAAGAAAGAAAAAAGAGAGAGGGAGGGAGGGAGAGAAAGAGTCTTCGTCGTACAAACTCGACAGAATTTCACATCTATACTGATGGTGCTTGTGTTGACAATGGAAGCAAGAATCCGAGAGGCGGTTGTGCCTTTGTATTCAAGCCTTCGGACCGTGGGGTGCGTGGCTATACTGCCTTTCGTCTCGAGAATAGGGGGCCGACGGGCGAGCAGTATCAACAGACGAGCAACCGAGCTGAGCTACGAGCTGTTATCGGAGCACTGCGATATCGTTGCTGGGATGGTGAAGGGTTCAGGAGTCTCGTCATCGCTACGGATTCTGAGTATATCGTAGAGGGCGCCACACGCTGGGTCAGAGGCTGGTTGCGGAATGGCTGGAGGACGAGATATGGAGCGCCCGTTAAGAACAAAGATCTCTGGCAGATACTACTTGGAGAGGCTGAACGATTGTCGGACCAAGGCTTGAAAATCCGGTTCTGGCGGATCCCGCGGGAGTGGAATACAGAAGCGGACAAGTGGGCCAAAGATGCTGCTACTAGGGCTACTAGGGCCCAATGTCTTGAGAAGTTTGCCGACATTCGTGGCTTTCTGGTTTAACGAGGTTTGAGTGGTCAACATGTGGACATATGTCGTAATGATAGATCGATACGCGAGGACTTTAAGGTGATGGTGAGGTTTAATCGATGAATTTTTCTCCTTTCGAAGGACCAGCTGGCTCTAAATGCAGACAGGGGCAGTTAAAGAAGGGACACTGAAGAGCCTGAATTGAGGCAGCTGAGAAAAAAGGAAAGAGAGTCAGATGGTCCGTCAGCCATAAAAAATACTATTGTAGTGGGAAGTCACCCCCATATTATCATGTAAACTGCATCGTCAGCACATGTCTGTAATATAGTTTTCCTCGCGGCTATGCTGCCCGGGGGGTAATCACCAATTTCTACACACAACTCAGTCATCTCCTTTCAGTCAGCCATTCAGTCCTCCTTCTTTAGCAGAGATGCCATTGAGTCCACTGAACAACCTAACCCGGTGAATCAGCATCTTACAGCGTCACAGTCCTACAGGTTTGAAAAGCAGTCCTCGCGAGAGCCTACTCCGTAAGGCAAGTCGCGCTCTGCAATTGCTTGGCCGTTCTTGCCCATTCGCCTACTTCGACGAGGCATTCCACCACCACAGTATTACGCTCACGACCAAGAAGACAGACTGCAACTATTACTCCGTAGATAACTATTTCATGGATTATTGATTCCTTCCTTCCCTATGGGCCCATAAAAACAGATCACGGCTTGTTACATGCCAATACCCCTGGTATGCTTATTTAAGAGCATGACAGAAGATATAAATATAAATATCAAAGGAAGACTCGAAAGGGTAAAATAACAAAAAGTCTGCGCAGTCAGACAATATCCATCTATCTATCCATCCCAAGACTCCCTCTCTCTCCCTCTCTCAGTGGACATGCAGGTATGTCATTTTTAGCTGTTCTAGATTATTGTTGAATGCACACACACACACAAAAGGTAAGCAGAGTGCGGATGTATGCATTTATTAATTTACGGCGTACAGCGTACTGATTATTATGCTTGATGGATGATGGGATATCCCTTGGTATCTCCGAAGAAGCAGACTTGTTTGCATAGATCCACAACATGTCTTTTCATCATGAATGAGGCTCATGTATGTAGTCTGCTTATCTCCGTCTCTTCCCCGATAGATAGGTACGAGTTTGACATTTTTTATTTTATGACTGCATTATTTTATGACTGTCTGAAGAGTCACGAATCTGACGTCATCATATTGGCATAACTTTTTTTATTTATTATAGTTTGTCTATTGAATCTGGACGCATGTATGTACTGTACAAGCTGACAGAGAATATCCATCAGCTTCCCGATCAGGGAAACAGGTAGATACATATGTTTGTGGTTGTATCGTATTAATAATGCCGGCACAATACCTCGCCATGGCGACGAATGAGGATTGCTGCCGACATGCAGCAGCAGCAGCTAGTTTAGTTTATTATCAATAATACTCCGAACTCCATATCATCACGTTCACACCGTCAGTCAGTTGCATGCGGCAAACCCTAATCGGTGCCGAATTGCCAGGCGCCAATGCACGCGGACTCGTCGCCACGGCCGCTGATTTGCTGCTTGGCTTTTAGATTCGAACGGTCGACGGTGGCGTCCGCGTGGGATAAACCTAGCACTATACTCCGTAGGAATTATGAACAAGTCCCGGTGGATAAGTTGGCAACGGCATCAGGCTGTTGGTTCTTATGCAGGGCTCTCGCTCGTCTCTTTCCAAGTGGCGGTGACTTTTCTCCTCAATTCCGCCCTCCGCCCCAAATTTTCCTGAACAAAACGGCCCGGCTGATTCGTGAGATTTAGTCCATGTAGGAGGTAATCCTGGTCCTGATAGCTCTCCTCCTCGACTCTTTGGAGTCAGAATGGTCACGATACCGACCCACTGAGCGAGCCCCATATCTCCAGACTCCAATGGAGCCTCGCGCTCTTGTCGGCTCTCTCTCCGCGGCGCAGTCAGTCTGCAGGCGTGACGAGTTGTCTCGTCACGTCAGAAACGAATGAATGACTCGGGACTCGACATTGGAGATAGTAATAACTAAGCTACCCATTCATCGGCTCCACGATCATCACTTTCGGAGCGTATCGCCGTATGCCCCGGCTGGCTGGCTGTTTAAGTCCGGCGCTAAAATGTGGATGGGACCGTGGCTAGAAGCTATTAGAGCATTCAGTCATATATAGCTATCATGCACGGACAATGTTTGCAGTTGGAGGAAGAGCTAGCTGCTTGCGTTTCTTCTGCTTTTGAAATCCTGTCGGTGGAGTCAGACAGACACTCGACTCTTCAACAGAGGGGAAGAATAGGTACACATAGCAGTACTGCCTTCGTGTCTGCTTCTTTTCTCTCTTCTGTCGGGCACTCACTACCCCCACTAAAAGCTGCCCCACGAGTGCGTATTGGGATTCGAGCTAAGAGGGAGCGCTCAGGTATGCTTTGATGCCAGTGACAGTGAACGCTGCTTGCACAGGGAAGGAGAACGATGCCATCGCTGTCGTTGGCGAAAAGCTTTGAAAGCTTGGAGATAACAGTTCCACCGGAGGTAGAGTGAGTCACGCTAAAAAAAAAAAGAAAGAAAGAGAGATGGGAAGTACTGACGTTCTCGCAGCAAAGACACAGAGGCGGCGCTGAGAGGGGAACACGCAGTCGGCAAGAGCGAGACAGTCACGGGAAGCGAATCGTCGCTGGGCGATGGAGAAAAAGCGATAGAGCATGGCAACGCCGACCTCGAGAAGGGACGCAGTGACAGCGACGGCTGCGCAGAAGACGACAGCAATCTTGTGTGGTGGGATGGCGAGCACGATCCTGCCAACCCGATGAACTGGGGCGCGCTGACGAAATGGAGTCACGTCGCCATTGTGTCCGCCATCACGTTTGTCGTGTATGTCTTCCACCGCGCTGACAACTCTCTATGTAGATGTTTTGCTGACTGACCAGACCACTGGCTTCGTCCATGTTTGCTCCCGGTGTCAACCAGGTCATGGAAGAGTTCAACACCTCCAACGATCTGCTGGCGTCTCTCGTCGTTTCGATCTACGTCCTGGGCCTGGCCTTCGGTCCGCTGGTGCTGGCGCCGGCCTCCGAAGTGTACGGCCGCTGGATCTGCTATACCGTCTGCAACGTCCTCTACGTCGTCTTCACCGTCGCCTGCGCCGTGTCTACTAATCTGCCTATGCTGATCGTCTTCCGATTCCTGGCCGGTTGCATGGGCTCGTGTCCTCTGGCGGCCGGGGGCGGAACCATTGCAGATCTGTTTTCTGTCCATCAACGAGGAACGGCTCTCTCGCTCTATACTCTGGGGCCAGTCTGTGGTCCTGCCGTTGGGCCTGTGGCCGGCGGGTTTCTGTCCCAGGCCAAAGGATGGAGGTGGATTTTCTGGGTTCTGGCCATCGCGGTATGACTGAGTCCGGTTTCCAGCCTTTCTGCCTCTGCTTCTGATGTCACTGACGTGAACTCGCAGAGCGGAGCAAATACAGTGGCCCAGATTCTGTTTTCGCGCGAAACCTACGCAGTCATCATCCTCCAACGCAAAACCGAGCGGCTGCAAAAGCAGACCGGCAACAAGCAGCTGCGGTCGAAGCTGGATCGGGGCATCTCCAGTAAAGAGGTTCTGAGGCGCGCAATTGTCCGGCCTACCCAGATGACCTTGTTTTCTCCTATCAATATCATCCTTGCCGTTTCGTCCGCCTTTGTCTACGGCGTTCTCTACCTGCTGCTCACCACCTTTCCGATGGTGTTTGGGGAGGTCTACGGCTTCTCGATGGGCATCTCCGGCCTTACCTACATCGGCCTGGGGGTGGGTAACGTTCTCGGTCTGCTGGTCTTCACCTTTACTAGCGATCGATATGTGAGCGCCCGCGTGGCCAAGGGCGAGGCCAAACCGGAAGACCGTTTGCCTCTGATGCTGGTCTCCGGACCTTTGATCGCGGCAGGTCTGTTCTGGTACGGCTGGAGCGCGCAGACCCATACGCATTGGATCGTTCCCATCATTGGCTCCGCATTGGACGGAATCGGGAACATGATGTTCTTCATGCCAATTATGGGGTATCTGGTGGATGCCTTCACCGTCTACGCGGCCTCAGCGCTGGCCGCCAACACAGTGCTGCGGTCTATCGGAGGGGCATTACTCCCGCTGGCAGGCAGGAGCATGTATCAGGCGCTAGGCTTTGGCTGGGGGAATTCCCTGCTGGCGTTCCTAACCATCGCCTTCACCCCAGCGCTGTTCCTGATCTACCGATACGGCGAAACAATCCGGTTGAAGTATCCTCTCAATCTGTAATCACATCCATGCTTTGTTCTTGTTGAATATTTCTTACATCTTTTTCTTTGAACAATTTTTTTTCTGGAACAAAGTGCATCTCTGATTCTTGCATGTCTGACGCAGGATAGCCTTTTTGGGCGGGGAGAAAAAAAAAGGGTTTCTCACATGATTCTCACATGATTCTTTATCTGAATGCTTACATATACGCATGGATATATATATAGAGCGGGTGCAAGGAGCAAAAGTACGGTGTGTTATATAGACTGGATCTTTGGATTATTCATTGGGAAAGGTATCCACTCTGCAAGCAGGGGTGAATGAATGAATATGTGAATTCCAGCTCATGATCGAATATCTATAAATATCCAGAGTTCTTCCCGGTTGTATCAGCATTTCCCATACGAAGTTTTTTTTTTTTTCGTTCTTCCTTCCTATACTATTTCCTATACTATTTCTGTCAGGCCCCCTTCTTCTTCTTTTTTTTTTTTTGATTGTTTGGTCAATTTCCCCATCACCAATGACGATATGATATGATATCACTGTGATACCTAGGTAGCCAGTCCAGTCAGTCTTGTTGACAACTGTAGACCACGCCTTGTTATCAATACAGACTTTCTTTCCGAGACGCTCATGACTTTGCACCTTCTTGTTTCCACTGGAAACAGTGCAGGAATTTTCCTTGCCTTTCTAAATCTTTTTTTTTCTAAAAAAAGGAGAGAGATCTTCAGCTCTTCTTTACAGGCATATATACCTTCATCCCATGTCATGCCAGACCATTGCATCAATCAAGTTTATCTAATGTATGTATGTACATACCTGCCCCGTTGACATGAACTGGACTGGCATTCTATTCTTCCAATCAAAGTAACTACATGTACTTTACTACAGTATACGAAATATACGATATTCAACATCCATCCTCCGACAGAGAGAGTGAGAGTGAGTGTAATCAAATCTCCCCACTCCGATACGTTTTCCACACCTGAAACCCTACTTTCGCATACCAATCGACCTTAGTCGTCCAGTCGACAAAAACCCCCTCGACCCCCCTCTTCTTCAGGTCCTCGATCGCATGGCACAGCAGCGCCAGTCCGATCCCCTTCTGTCGGTGCGCGGCGTCTACGCCCACACACCCGATCAGGCCCGTCTTCGGACCGCATAGCGCCGGCCATGCCCAGTACGCGTGCAGGAAAGAAGACTCGTGCGACAGCATCAGTGTCCAGGCTACCTGGTTGCCGGCGGCGTCGAAAGCGGCCATGATGCTTGATGGGTGCTCTCGGGGGTTGAGAGCGATGTATGCTTCGACCCAGCCCTGGACAAGCATTTGCGTCAGTATTTTTTTGGCAGAGAATTTGATATCCGTAGACCACAAGTTCAGGCTGTAACTCACTGTATATGTAAAGAAATTCCTCTTCTGCCCGATCAGGCATCCCTCATAGTCTTCTGGCTGGACAGCTCGAAACGCGTATCCCTTCGCCGCAGCACGATCGAGATACACTTGAGGAGCTTGAAAGTTGCGAATATCCTGATACAGATCTGCAGAGGTCACATCCGGCGGACTCAGTCGGAATCCACGGTGGACAAAGAATTCCAATACACGATCAGGCAGATCAGTCGGCAGACCTGGCCAGAAACGGGGGAAATAACTCCCCAGAGACGCTCTGACAAGCCCTTGATGCTGCCGGAAGTACCCCCGCGCCTCCCTCAGCAGGGACGTTCCGATCCCTTGACCCTGTCTCGCTGGGTCCACGGCCAGAACGGCAATATGGGCAAAGATCTTCCCCTGGTTCACGGACGTGTGTGCCAGGCAGAAGCCCACAATCTCGCTCTCTGCCCGTGCGACCAAGTGATGTCCATTAGGCGCTTCCAGCAAGACCTTCAGCCTCGATGCCGGCAAGGAGTAGTTCGGCAGAGCCGAGTTCCACACTTTGACCACTCCTTCTAGGTCATTCGTCGAGTCGTAAGGCCTCACGTTCACACTCGCATTCTTCTTCGACACTTTTGCTCCCACAGGAAGCTCTCCGCTCGCTGAGGCCGTGCCGAAAATCACATTTATCGCCGACGTGAACGCCTCGACCGTCGGCTCGTAGATGGCAATATACGTCTCGACCTCTGTGTCGTCCAGAAAGTCATAAGGATTGCACGTCGCAATAACAACGTGCTTCTTCTTTCTCCTTGCCAGCTCCAGGCCCAGGTTCCTCTGGTACGGTGCCTCGCGCGCATTTCGCGTGGCCAAAATCACCGCCTCCGCGTCATCGACTACCTGCCACTGGTCCGCTGACAGACCGCCATCATGATAGCGAAGTTCGATCGCAGACTCATTGTGAGCACGGAGGACATCAATAAACCGGACAGGTTTGTATGGAAGAGGGCACTTCTGCTCGATCAGTCCGCTGTCGACCGCACCGCCTGCAGGGATCATTCCTCCTGGAGAAAGGAACACGATCCTCGACGTTGCAGACAAAGGCAAAACGCCGGGTTTATTTCGTACGACAGTCGTCGATCGAGCGTAGATATCCTGTGCCAGTTTCGCGTTCTTCTCGTTCAGCTTGATTAGGTCCTCTTCCGCTTTGAGATGCAGGGCGCGTTCCCAGCTGAGAACCTTCTTCTTCAGGGCCGTCACGCGGCGTAGAGCCTCGTCAATCCGCTCCAGCGAGATCTCTCCCGATTCTACCGCCTGACAGACCCTGTCTATCGCTGCCACCTGCACCTCGTACTTGTGGCAGACCATGATGCTGTCGCTCCCTGCTTTCAGAGACATCACTGCTCCCTCCACGGTCCCGTACGTGGCACGAATGCCGTCCATCTCCAGACAGTCGGTGATGACCATCCCGTCATACTTCATGTCCACACGCAGGATGTTCAACGCATCCGGCGACAGCGTGGCAGGCAGCTTTCCATCCCCAATCCCAGGCAAGGCGATGTGAGCCGTCATCACTGACTCGATACCCTCCGCGACAGCCCGACGGAACGGCACCAGCTCGCACCTCTCCAGCTCATCCCGGGACTTGGAGATAACAGGCAGCCCGTAATGGGAGTCGACCGCTGTGTCACCATGGCCAGGGAAGTGCTTTACACTGGGGACAATGTGGCTGTCTCTGAGGCCCTTGGCGATGGCGCTCGTGAAGCGACCAACAAACTCGGGATCGTCTCCGGGACTCCGCACACCGATGACCGGGTTCAGAGGTTCCGAATTGATATCACAGTCAGGGGCATAGTTCATATTGATGCCGAAGAAATCGAGAGTCTCCCCGGTTGCCTTTCCGACCGCATAAGCACTGTCTGTTGATCCCGTCGCCCCCAGCGTCATGGGCCCCGGCTGCTGTGCAGCAAGGGGCGGTGAAATCCTCGTCACGAGTCCATTCTCCTGGTCAATGGCGATGAAGAGCGGGTGTTCGTGGCCGGCGTCTTTGGCTTCTTGCTGGAGGGCGAGGGTCAATGCCTGATGACCAAGTTAGCAGGAGGAAAATCAGTCAAAGAGACGACTGGATTGACGCACCCGAAGCTGTGCTGCATCGCGAATATTCCGCTTGAACAGGATGACGGCGCCAAGTCCGTATTCGCGGATCAGAGTCTTGATCTCCGAACTGGGCGTGAGACCGTGAAAGCCGACAGCAAAGAGCTAAAAACGCAGTCAGTCAATGCAATTCTGCCTTCCTCGTGCAGCACAATTGACGCATGGCGTGGCGTGAAGGGGAGTTTCTCTCACCTGTCCGACTTTCCTGCGCAGGGCAGAGGAGGATGGCATTGGACATAAGAGGCACACGACCCGGGCGGAGCACGGATTGTGTTTGTGGCGGTGGTGTCAGGACAGCCGTTGCAATGCTTCTGTCGACGAGCCTTTTTGTGCCAGGCTCCCTGGCAGACCTTCAATGAACCCCGCCGTCATCGAAAATCGACGGACCCACGCTGTGCTGCAAAGGTTGAGGAGGCCAGATGCAGGGCGACCCGCTAGGTATAGAACGATGCGACGGCTCCGGAAGAGCGTCAAATGGCAGCGACGCACAGGACTCGCTTTCCTGTCCAGGGACAGCTGCAGCCAGGCCAGGCACGGCACGCCGGAATCATACGGCCAGGAGACAGTATCGGGGCATGCTGGTCGACCGGAAGACGGCGAATTTCTCTGTACAAAACGGCCCTGTGTGGGATCCGCTGCTCCTGCGCAGTCAATAAGGTACCTACGTATCCGTGCTACATGGAGTTAAGCTACATACTGCATGTCGGTCCTCCGGGCACACGAGCCGTGCAGCCACATCAGCCCTAGATCTCGACCTGGATGCAGGCCCCCCCCCCCCAGAGCCGGTCAACGAGCAGGGCCATTATTCTCGTGCTGGACGAGGAATTCCAGCGCGTCGACTGAGGGCGGCGGACACGCGGGGCACTTGTCCATTGGCGATGTTCCGCGGGGCTCGCCCCTCTGCGCTCCCATTGGCGGACACGACTGCAGTGACGAAGGCGATCTACCAGTGCTGCATATCAACACCTTTTACGTGACGTGATTAAATCCATTTTATTTATTTATCGCTGCAAAGGCTAGACAGGCACAAGAGAAGGGAGCAACTCGCCATCTCCACGTTTGCAACACACATTCCATGCCGACATCGTATGACAAACGAAGAAAGCATTCACAAAGGAAAACGACTGCAAGGGCTTACGAGGTATCAAGCAACATCTTCTGTCGATATGGGCATGAGTCCGGTACGCGGTCTCCAATCATAACTCCTCCTCCTCCTGTGGCTGCGGTGCAGAAGTTGGAGCAGTGTCCATTTTATTCACGCTGCTCCCAAAATGACTGCCTGTGGTTCCGCCGACAGACGCCGTATTGGCAGCCGGATTTCCCGTGCTGCCCGAGCTGGTAGATGATCCAACACCTTCTCCAGTAGTGGCCGACGCGACTCCCGATCCCAGCCGTCTCCGCAGGTCATTTTCATCGCCACCGGAGACGCTCGATCGGGGCTTCTTCAGCGGACTTCCGACATATTCACCGGTCATCAAGTCTGGCACATGGCTCGAGGGGTCTGCAGGTCCCGAAGTAGATATATAAGGCGGCGTTGTTGAGAGACTGGTGGATGCGGGAGGCGTAGATCCTGACGCCGGGGTGTTGGAATTGGTGGCAGGATCCCCTATCGCATCTGTAGAGTGTTGACGTTTAAGCTACGTAGATATCGCCCGTTAGCGAGTGCCATGAAGAATGCTCCTCTCACGCATTTCAGGCGTACCTTGATCTTCCGCACCCCCTCCGCCAACTCGCCCTGACGCCGGATGTCGTCAGCCGTCAGATTGGTTTGCCCTTCTTTGGTCTCGTCCTCTTCCGCCTTGTTGACAACCGGGTCGTCCTCATCGTCATCGCTGTCCATATCACTCTCGTTCCCCTTTTTGGACTTCTTCCCAGACTTGTTGCTATCCCCTTCGCGGAAGTTCAAGAAACCCACTGCACCCCCGGGCTTAAGAGGGGCCAGATTGGAGAAGTCTGGTTGCAGTGACTTGCGCTTGGAGCCATCTTTTTCCGATTTGGGTTTCAAGATCCCCATCTTCTGCAATTGTCCTAAAAGTCATTGTCAGCGGGAAAAAATAAAAAAACTTAGGCAAGCAGAACGGAGAAGCACTTACGTTCCCCCCGGTACATGAACGTGAAAATCGCGTACGGCTTATCCGTAGGATCAATCCCAGTCACCGTTTGCGTGCTGATGGTCTTCGGATCTAGAGTCTTGGGCTTTGCGAAGCTGGTGGTATGATCGACATCGGCGTCCCCATTGCCGACCTGTCCGCTCGAGGACTCATCATCATCGTCATGCGCGTCAAACTGCGGCGAGTATTCTCCCCGCTTGATCTCCCCGGACGCCAGTACTCGAAACAAGGCGACTTTGATCTGACCCGCCGACTCCGGGATCGGGTCATCATCCGAATCCGACAGGGACGACAGCTCATCATCTGACACATTCTCCAGCGGTGACTTCTCGTCGTTCCCGTACCGCATGACCCCCTTTCCGCCTTTTGATGGTGCTGCGGAATCCATGTCCATCGCCCCCGTGTCTTTGTCTTGAGATTGCTTCTTTCGCCGCCGTTTCTCCATCTTCTGCCTTCTCCGCTCAATCTTAGCCGCGGCGTCCTTTCCGTCGAGGTCCAGCCCGTTCAGCCATCTCTCCAGGCCGACTTCTCGGAATAAGAACTCTCGTTCCGCCAGGCCGCCGCCTTCGGATTCCGGCACACTGACCCATCGAGAATTCACCCATGTCTCCTCGCCTCGCCGTAGCAGGGTGGCCACCTCCTCTTTCTGTCGCCCGTCAA
This sequence comes from Rasamsonia emersonii CBS 393.64, assembly GCF_000968595.1. NCBI lineage: Eukaryota > Fungi > Ascomycota > Eurotiomycetes > Eurotiales > Trichocomaceae > Rasamsonia > Rasamsonia emersonii. The sequence continues at coordinate 52,174 of NW_013563295.1, forward strand.
AGTAGATGTAGGCTGCAACGGTTTCGTTCGGCGAGTTTGTCAATGGTTGGTACGGGCTAACGACATTGGTGTATTTGCCCCGTTCGCCACTCTGGCCGGGAAGTCCACCGACAATCTTAGGCTTCGGGTTGGGATTCTCCGGCGTTGGTTTCGGGGTCGAGTATGGGACGCTCTGCCCGGGATTGAGGAGAGTAATTGAAATGGCAAAGGTCGATTGTTCCGGCTTGCCAGTGGTCTCGGAGATCTTCGGCGGAGGGACGGGGATATAGCACGCGATACGAGACGCTCGGGATTGACGTTGGACCGAGTACTCGGGAAGGGGACCGTCAGGAGTGTGTATGCTAACCGCCAATCCCTTGAAGCAAGGCATGACGGTGTCCCGGCGTAGTGAAGAACGTTAGAGCCAATTTGACCCAATCAACCAGCTTCGTTTAACCACGCTGTAGGTGTTTATAGTTCGAAGATCGGGATGCGGCCGGCGTCGGACGATGGAGGATGAGAATGAGGAGAGATCTAGTTTGCTGAGGGTATGATATGGAGCACTGCTCGGGGAAGGTGGAGAAGGGGCAATGATCAAATAAACACAACGAGGAGTTCGCAGGCAAGCTTCATCTATGAGATGGTCAGAAGAAGCCAGCTTTGGATCCAACCCAGTGCGGGAAGCGATGCTTGTGATCTTGGGAAGAGGACTCAGAGGCACACACAAGAGGGAGAGACAGACATACCACGCACACACTGCAAAGTCAGAGGCCCGAGTCATGCATCCATCGGGTGGGGTGGCTGGAGAGCCAACGGCAGACAAGCTGGCTGCTACAGAAACTGATGAGCAGAGGCAAGCAACAGCAGGAAAGGAGAACGACACACTCGTATCGCCGAGAGACTCAGAGTCCAACAGAAGGGGCTGGTGAAGCGGAAATAGTGGTCAGGAGCTACCAGGCGTTGTTTCCCCGGGTTGTGGATGTGGATGATGCTCCCAGAAGGCGGTCAGGCAGTTACCTCCGACGCCTGGGCCACGTGATGCACCTTAATATTCATGCTGGCCTTCACCCCTCGCTTCGCTTCTCTCGCCAGCACGTTCTCTTTATTCTATTTATATCAATAGCTCTCATTGTCATTCTCATTGTCAGCGCCTGGCGTCGTCACAGACCACCCAGCTTGCTCTTTGCCTTTCCTGCGCACCAGTGGCTGAGGCACCTGTTTTTATTTTGGTTTCATCTCTACCTCGCCATGTGATCAAGCTAATTACAGATGAACAATACAATACAAAGTACCACATTCAGGAATTAATTAGCGGTAGAAAAAGAGGAAATAAAGAGACTGTGTGACAAAAAGGGATAGAATAAGATAAACCAATAGAGGAAAGCTACATCACTCCAGTTACTTAATGACACCCTTTGATCGTTAGTCTCATACATGTCCCTTTTACGAAACAGCCAGCTAAAGATCATTATCCGGCTTCCTGTCCAATGTCTCAACCACACGCTCCCAAATGGTGGGAGACAGAAGATCAAAGAATCACCCTGATATCTAATAGAACTACGAGAAACACAGGATGCTGCTCTTTGACATGCGTCATTCCATCTATCCATTCATCTATGATCATTCAAATTATCCCAAACTGCCTCCGCCGCAAGGTCCCAAATCCCTTCCCCCAAAAAAAAAAGGTACAGAGCCTTACAGGAGAGAAACTCGACGACTCATGGCTATCTAATCGAAACATCGTCTTCTTCCAGAGAATATACAGCGGTATGAACGGACAAAAGGAAAAACGATCAAGGTCACCTGGAGAATGCCGGAGTCTCGCCTTGAAATAATATATCTCAAGCCCTCCAGGGGAACAGGGAAATCAAATTGCAGAAAAAATAGGAACAGCAGACCAATGAGCGCGACTTCCGGGGTATCATTGGTGGAATGGGCGGGGATCTAGTTCTTCACCGTGGCAGAGACCACGCTCTGCTTGCGCACCTCGTTGCCAAACGTCTCATCCGTGGCGACGTGGTCGAAGTGATAGAGAGGCTCCAACGTGACCTTCTGACGGAGAACGTACCGCTTGAACCAGTACGGAAGAGCCTTGGTGAGCTGGTAGCGCATGTGCGTCCGGGTTGGCACGGCAAAGATGTAATCCAGCTCCTCCAAGGTGCGCTGCTTGGTTTCAGGGACCCAGAAGAAGATCATGAGCAGTGCAGTCACATTAAGACCTCTGTGAGCGGGAAGGGTCAGTCAACCTGAAGGATCAAAAAGAGCAGCCGACCTGACAACAGCTACACAAATGCCAGGCGATGGAGAAATCTATATAGGGGCGGAGGGGAACTTACGCATAGAAGCCGAAAGCACCGGTCGCGGTCATGGCGCTGAGCATACGAGGGAAGGTAATCGACAGCACCGCCGCCCAGCCAAGGCAAGTAGCCACAGCCCAAGACATTCCAACCTCTGGAATTCATTCATGGTCAGCTACTGAAGAACCACCAACTCTCGGAGGGGAGGGACTACATACCACGATGCGACAGGGGGAAAACCTCGGCCGAGTAAGTGTACGGGACGGGGCCTTCACCGGGGGAGTAAAATGCGGCGAACAGGAAAACAAAGAAGGCCACCGAGCCGAGTTGAGCTTTTTCGCCCTTGACGAAAAAGCAAAAGCCGGCTGCCAGCAGCGTCCACGCCATCTGCGGGAAGGTGAACAGAAGCAGCGCGCGACGGCCGTAGGTGTCGATCGTCCACACGGCTGGGAAGGCAAAAAGGAAGTTCACCAGACCGAAGCCCCAGGAAGCCAGAAGCGCGCCCGTGACGCTCGCGCCAGCGTCGGCGAAGACGGTGGAGGAATAGAAGGCGACGATGTTGATGCCGCACATCTGCTGGGCAATCATCACGGTGAACGATGCCAACGTGGCGCGGCGGACTCGAGGAATTGTGAACAGCTGAATGAAACGGGTGAGATAGTTGCTCTCGCCGGCGAGCTCCTGCTCGATTTTGACCTGCGCGTAGATATAGTAGAGATCCCGGGCCGCCTGGAGCTCCGTGTTGCGCAGACGGCAGAGCGATTGGTATGCCTTGGCGATTTTGCCCTTCTTGATATACCAACGAGGGGACTCGGGACAGAGGTACACGCCAAGCAGCAGCGGGACGGCCGGAATGAAGGCCGAACCCAGTTGCAGACGCCACGAGAGAGCTCCGGTGTCCTTCACGGCCAGGTTGGCGCAGAAACCGAGGAAGATACCAAACGCAGTCCACCTGGAGATAGGAGGGGAGACAGGTCAGCTTCCCATCGCCGATCAGAAAGGAGGGGGAGGACGGCGTACATTTGCCAAGACATGACCAGGCCGCCACGAATGGAAGCGGGGGTGTTTTCAGCGCAGAAGATGGGGATGGTCGACGCTTTCATACCCATGCCCAGGCCCAGGAGCAAGCGAGTGACGAAGAGCTGTTGCCAGGTCTGGGACACAGCACTGCCAATTGGGGAAAGAGTACAGAAGATGGCCGCGATGAAAATGGCACCGCGGCGGCCGAGATAGTTGTTGAGCGGATCGGAGCACCAGCAGCCCAGAACGGCACTGGCAATGTACGGGGCCCTGTGCTGCCGTCAGCGCCTGGAGCAGAAGGAGTCGGGTCGCTTGGTGGGGGGGGGGGGGGGGGGGGGGGGTGGTTCTTACGCGTTGACAACACCGATCAGCCACTCGTTCCTGGCCGCGTGCGGACCCTTCTGGGGGATGTCCAGCGCATCCGGGAAGGACAGGTTCGCACCGTTGGAACCGGTCTGGTCCCAACCCCTAGAAGAATCGCAGGTCAGAATCTTATCATCCATGGGTCTGCGACGTCGATACGTACTGGACGGCAGCGCCGATGGAGCACAGAATGATGGTGAAGTACAAGGCCCAAGGCTGGCGCCACCGGTGCAGGACCTCATTGCGAATGGCCTCGGCCTCGTCCTCGGTCAGGCCCTCGACCGTCTGGAAATTGGCCGGATCCCGAGCAATGAGGGCACCCTTCCGGAGAAGAGGGAGGATGTCGGTGAGCTGATGCTCGTTCGCAAACTGATCCACATCCCGAAGCACCTGGTTGGGCGTCAAGTCGGCGAGAGGGTTCTTGATCCTAGAGTGCCAGTCAGACATGAACCTTTCGTCCGATTTCCAGCGCAGCCCATCACGTACTTGGCGGAGACATTGTTGTTCAAGTTGATTCTCTCAATGTGGCCCTGTTCCGCGTCGGACGCCTCCCCACTGGATATCAGACAAGCCGTCAGCTTCTGCTCGAGCGAAAAGAAGTCGACAGTCTTCCCAAGACCAACCTGGACACCGTCTTCTCATTTGGCTGGACGGGAGCAACCTCGTCCTTGGCGGGCTCAGCCATGGTGAACTGAGGACAACGGTCTACAGAGGTGCTCGAGGAAAGGAGAGAGGAGAACGAGCAGGCACTTCAGTCCCAGGCAAAGAAACTGCACGTCCAGGAAGTCGATGACTGTGGGGTAGGGGACCAGGGAGAATTGCGAGGACTTATATGCCGGAGGCTCGACGACGACGACGAGCCACACCGGGGCCGACGCACGAGAACAAACATTTTGCAGTCAAGGTCCCACTCTGGGGCAAATCTGACGGCGTGTTCCTTCGATCAGATCGGCATGGGTGGATGATTGGCCGTTCGCAGGGCAGACGCTGCTGCTCGCGGGCAAACGTCGTCAAACACCCCGGCTCGGCGTCTCCTCACTCGGGCTCGGGAGCGACTAAGCCCACGGGGACAGCAGGCTAGCAGGGCGACGGCCTGGCTGGAATGGCCCGTGAGGGCACGGGAGGTTGCCAGGCAGGCCGACTCAGGGCCAGCTTCAGACTCGATGCTTCCACGGTCCCGAATGGCATTGCGCAGTTGGGTGGGGATTGCAAGGCCTCGGTCGGGCTCGAGGGGGATCCTTTGGGCCGCCGTGAGCCGGGACGGAAGTCGAACGCGGCCCAGGCAGGCTAGGAGCAGTGTTCCCCGGTCTGGGGGTCAGTGTCCGGGGATACGAGTCCCTAGGTCGTCTTCTCCTCATCTCCAGACAGGCGGAGTTGGAGAGTGCACGCGGGCTGGCAGTGGGGCAGCGACATTGCGTGGGAAGGGAAAGTGCAATCGGGCCAAGACACAGAGGGAAGGAACGCGAGAGCAGCCATATCAGGAAAGTGCGGCACAGGCCCACCGCACTCACCGGCCCAGCAGGAGAAAGAGAAAGAGCGAGTCCCTTCCATCGGCCACGCGGCGATCGGCATTCACGAGCCCTTGCGCGTCGAGGTTCTCCTGCATGACATGCTCGCTCAGCCTCGCTGCGATGGACGACTGTGAAGTGGAATGTTTCATCGCACTCCGCACAGCACAGGACAGGCCATTTCCGGCGACGACCTCGGCTGCCCTGCGAGCTTCAGGCTTTTCTGCCAGCAGCAAAAACGCAGGCGCGGGCGTTTCAGTGGCTGCGCGCCACAATGCGCTAGCCTTGCAAAGAGCGTTTTAGCATGCTGCAGCGCGTCTCTTGGCTGAATGGGATCTTCGCCCTCCCCGCCTCTTTCGTCAAAGCGGCCAACCAACGCTTGCGCCGGAAAGGAAAGGCGCCAGAAAACACTCGAAGGCGCCTGAGCGAAGTCACCTGCATACCGATTTAGCCTCGATTACCTCTCCTCCACGACGGATGCGACAACACCAACAGCAATGTCAACCTTCTTTCTTGGTGTTAGGCCACCCACCTAGCGCATCTCCACCTCCGCTCTTTTCGAGTTGGCTCGACGCTCACCAGCGCAAGTGTGGAGATGCGTCCGCAAAAGGCCTTATCCGTGGATGGCAGCTTTACGGAGTACCTACACCAAGGCATGAAAAGGAATCGGGGTCACGGAAGGAAGCAACGCATCACGTGATGGTCGAGAATATTGCCCGCTCAATCCATCCTGCCCTCTCAACGGCAAGATCAGGGTGTGAAAACTCTGTGCGCCCCGCCACAGATAGGCTCTGATAACCATACTGCGCTCAGGGTGCCCACGGTCTTCTCCGGACTTGGCCGTGCCCAGACTAGGCGGACTAGGCTCTAGCAGCGCACTCGAGGGGCCGTGAGCAACCACCTTGGCATTCTCTGGGGTCTGGAGTAGCCGGGGCTGGAGGCCTGGCCTCGCGCCATGTGGAGCGGGCGTCGTTGGCGTCTCTTCGGCCATCCGCGTTGGGATGGCGACATTTCAATCATTATTGACAGGCAAGCCACCTACAGTCGATTTGCACTGCAACGAATTCCTATGACATCATTTTTTTTTCTTTCAACTCTGCTGGCTGCGACATTTTTTTTTCTTTTTCTTTCTTTCTTTCCATCCCGTGCTTGCCATTGGGCGAAATGCTAAGGTACGCGGCAATTCCGAACGGTCGCGCCGTCGCCAGACTCCGCACCGAGCGGCAGCAGAAGGCATCAGAATGGGGCGGAGAATTGATTAAATTTTTCCAGCGTATAGCGTTCCAAGAAAAGCGCTTGTTCTTTGTGTTCCAGCCTCCGCGATTGCGCTCGTCTTTGCCGGTTCTGAATGGGGAAATGGGGGCGTGCTTGCTTGAAATCCGGGGAATGACCGAGCGTGTCAAGGATTCGGATCCGGGTAGGCTGGGGCGGAATCGATGTGTTGGTAGACGGCCAGGCAACCAGCAACAATCCTACGAGGCTTATATATATGTAAGTGCCAAGCTGGAAGAATCGTACTGACCTTGTGAGACAGTCGACTGTACACAGAATTCAAACGGCTTGCATCGCATTCCTCGCAGACTTGTGCAACAAACCCTCCATAGGAGGGTGTCGTGATCAGTAAACCCTCGCAAACAAGATAACCGCCTGAGTTCACCGGTATACCGTACAGAGCTAGTTTCCAGAAACACGCAAGCACATAAGCATGACCTGAACCATACGAGTTAAAACTCTAGCGCCGCGTCAAACGAGCTTCTAGAAAAACTCTCGAACAGCCACCTTCTTACCAGCCGTGTGTACAGAGTATATTCGAATTAAAATCCTCTAGCGCCGCGTCAGATTAGCTTCTAGAAAAACTCTCACAACAGCCACCTTCCAGCCCGCAGGTGAGGCGTTGTACAAAATTCGACACCATACTCCATACGGGATAACTATGCGGTGCGGAAATACGGTACCGAATATCACGACGGTCCAGAGCTGCAGCCTGCAAGCATCATAAGATGAGCGATCGGGCTGGCGACCATAGAAATGGCGATCGGGCACTAAAGCAAAATGTTCAATCTGGGATGGTGAATGAGCCATTCCTTTCCCTACCAAGCGGAGTAATAAAAACTCGCTTGACCTTCCGGATTCCTGGAACCCTACATACGTACTCATTAGAGTCAGGACCCTGCTACTGGGTTACTACGACTAGGCTAGGCTACTGGCGTATCCATACGCATAGTTACTCCGGGATTATCAGTTTCCAGGGGGCCGTGCATGCATCCTTCATGCATCCTTCATTAATAGTATTATTTCGAAAGTGGAAGGAAAATGGAGAGACCTAGCTAGAATGTTGCGAGATTAATCATTGTCTGGCCTTGTTCCAGAAGGATTTGTTGGTTATTAAGGAGGACATCATCTGATCCTGCTGAAACGTGCGTTCGACATACAACATTGAAAATCTCTATCTTAATTTGTCAGCATCTATTTACTCTACCTACCTCGTCTGTATGCAGGTAGGGAGTTTGCAGCCTGACTGGGTCAGTCAGTCAGTCTGAAAAGGCAAAAAGGCCATACTGCACTTACCCGTGCCAACAAACAAGCAGTCAAACAATCCAAAGATTTTTTTTTTTGGAAAGAAAAGAAAAGGAAAAAGAAAAGGCTCACAGAAAAATTGAATCCATTATGTAATATTTAATACTAGATCCCACAGCTGGCACTAACGATAGACGAAAAAAAAATAAAATAAAATACTACTA